>NW_026562422.1:1407500-1575000 GCF_027474105.1 Poeciliopsis prolifica | reverse complement strand
GCGAGGAGGTCGGTCACTCTCTGCCCGCTTTCAGGGCGCTGGAGCCGGGCAGCCGCTCCGCGTCCTGCCGGGAAAAAACAAACAAACAAAAAAGGAAACCCGCAGCTTTTATTTCATTTTGTTTTTCTGTAAAAAAAAAAAAAAAAAAAAAATCATTTAGCCTATTAAGATTTATAAAGTAATGGCAAATCACTGAAGTTAATAGAAGCGGGTTCAGATTTGTTTAAAGCAGAGAGAAAAAAATGTGAATATTTGAAAAATGTTTGAGTTTAATATAAAAAGAGCGGCTTTGATTTTATTTTGTCAAAAACATTCAAAGAAAAAAAATCAACCAAGTAAAACAAGAAGAATAATATTGATGGTCAGGGCTGCGTTTAATTATTATTCTTTGAGTAAATTGTGCAATAATTAAATGTATTTTATTTATTTTCAGTGTAAATTAGGAGACAATTTAAAGCTTATTGTCATAAATTATTTTCTCACGTATAATAACTGAAATCCTAAATATGGAAGAGAAAAAAAATAATTTTCTATTGATTGATTATTAATCCTTGCATGTGGTTTTGATCATTATTCCTGAAGATCTGAACGGTTTTATTTATTTATTTATGTTTAGCTTCAAATTCATTCATTCATTCACTCATTCAACCCTCACACACTGACCTCAAACCAAGAATGACTCTTTATTCATTGCAGATTTGATTTGACTGCACTGAAAATAATTCAGCAACAATATTTCCAAAGCTCAGGATCAGAGAAATGTGTTTTATTATGCAAGATTTTTGTACATGATTGAACATTTCCTAATTTAAGTGAACAAATTATGTATCATGTGAATAAGCAAGCGACAAGAAAATAATGCAGAACATAACAGAGACATGCTTTCAGCAGGTTAACATCTTAAGGAAAATGAAAATGCTCCTAAACATGTGAATATTTCTGCTACTATAAACCTGAGTTTCTATTCAGAGATCAAATATCAGCAGTCTTATACACTTCCTGTGTCTTTCACTTTTTCTTTATTTTTTAAATCTTTATCCAGGTGAGTAGGGGGGGGTGTACAGATGGAGCCCACCAGGCCAGACATGGGGGACAGTCCACTACAGGGGCACACGGAGACACACTGGACATTATGCAAGGACAAATTAAACAGTCCACTTAACTGAACATGCCTGTGTTTGGATTGCGGGTGGAACTTCAGCAATGTGTGTGTGTGTTTGTGTGTGTGTGTGTGTGTGTGTGTGTGTGTGTGTGTGTGTGTGTGTGTGTGTGTGTGAGATGTTGATGAGTTCTCACCGCTGTGATTGTGCTAAGGGAGCAATCACAGTGTTGATTCCTTAAAGGAGTTTTTAAAATTGAGTGTAGACAAAAAAAGATAAGCGCTGCCTTCTGCGTTATCAAAGGGGAAATGTGTTTGAAAAGTTTGAGGTGAAGAGACATTTGCACAAAGACGTTTTCTGATGTTACATTGGGGTTGAGTTGTGGGCTGAGCCTGAGTCCACATTCAGACTCAGGCTGAATGTGGACGTGACCTTTGAGCCCAGAAAGTTCTATGTATTTTTAGGCTACATAAAGACAAAGTCTGGTCAACTTGAAATAGTTATAAAAGGATGTCTGTGGACCCTCGGTGTGAGCGGAGTAAGTGGTGGGTCATAGAAAATGTTGAAATGGGAAAATTTGATCTGGTCCACATGGTCCTGGTTTAATTTCTTTTGAGCAAATTCATGCTGGCCTAGAATGTTCTGCTTTTGATGGGTCCGACCTGAGAGCAGGTTATGATACACTTTAAAATAAGTGATGGCATTTCAGCATTGATGCTCATCGTTGACCTTTAGTTGAACCTGACTGTAAACCATCATGACAGATTCTTGAGTCTACCACTGATGACTCGTCCTCTGTCCTCCCTGCAGGTATACTCTCCAATGGCAGGCACCGGGATGGGTTCTGGTCTCGGAATGGCGTCCATGTCTGGCTACATGTCGAGTGGCGGCACCACGTCGGGCTCCTTCAACATGTCATACAGTGGTACCGGTCTCAGTCCGTCCCCCGTAGGAGGGATGGGGGGCTCCGCTCCAGCACCTATGTCAAGCTTAAGTGGGGGTGTGGCTTCCATGGGTGGGCCTCTGAGCCCGTCCAGTATGAACTCAGTGTCGGCCCAGCAAGCCTCGTTGGGTCTGAACCCGTATGGAAGCATGAGTCCCAACATGGGCTCCAGCATGGCGTACGGTAGTGGTGGACTGAACCGAAGCCGTGACAACAAGACGTTCAGACGGAGCTACCCTCACGCAAAACCCCCCTACTCCTATATCTCACTCATCACTATGGCGATCCAGCAGGCGCCAAGTAAGATGCTGACTCTCAGTGAGATCTACCAGTGGATCATGGACCTGTTCCCCTACTATCGTCAAAACCAACAGCGTTGGCAGAACTCCATCCGCCACTCGCTGTCCTTCAATGACTGCTTCGTCAAGGTTTCCCGTTCCCCTGACAAACCGGGGAAAGGTTCGTACTGGACCCTGCACCCAGACTCAGGCAACATGTTTGAGAACGGCTGTTACTTGCGACGTCAGAAGAGATTTAAGTGCGAGAAGAAGACTCCGGGGAAACCAGACGGGAGGAAGGAGCATATGGGAGCAGGGGGCGGCCGTTGTACCTCTCCTGCCGGAGATTCTGCCAAACCTGCCGGACTTCTGGACTCATCTGTGGCCTCCTCCAGCCAGACGGGCTCCCCAGCCAGCCTGGACCTGAGGGGAGGTGTTGGCGGGGTGTCCGACCTGAAGGTATCCAGCTCTCAGTTATTGTCTTCCTTGTCACTTCCTCCGCACTCCATGGCCCATGAAACTCCTCTGCATATAAAAGGAGACCCCCACTACTCTTTCAACCACCCGTTTTCCATCAACAACTTAATGTCGTCCTCGGAGCAGCAGCACAAACTGGACCTGAAGGCCTACGAGGCTCTGCAGTACTCTTCTTACAATGGTGGGGGGGCGTCCGGTCTTGGGGGGAGGACCATGGAGCCTCTTGAGGCCTCCTACTACCAGGGCATGTACCCCAGACCGCTCCTGAACAGCTCATCATAGCCGCTGCATGGCGCACACTTCCTGTCTGGACTTGGACCTTCTGCATGCAGCTGTCCTGTACTTCCTGTCTGATATTGTTGATACTGACCTGTAAGCTAAAAAGAACTCCCCGCACTGTGACCAAACCTTTGACACTGACATATGAATCCTCAGCAAATGAAAACTGACCCCGGGTCTGTGGTCTTCTTTCATGCTTTTAAGATACCTTCAGGTCTAAAAACATCAATGCAGGATCTCATTGGTCACATTTATGCCTCCAAAACTGGCCAAGATCTGTGAGCTCAGGATCTGGAGGAATGTTGGTGTTGCGGAATTTGGACTATCGCACCGATGGATCGTTTCTGTCGCATAATTCCAAACATTTTGACCTTTAGTGAGGTTGTTGTTGCTTGAAATGCTTTAGTCTGGTTTGGGGCATGCTGTTTTTTCAAAAACATAACTTCTGGATTGGTTAACCCCTTACCTGCCACGAGGACACAGGTGTCCTCAGAGATCCATAGACTTGCATGTATTAATTTCTGGAGTGACATTTAAGGGGCACAAGATGAAATCAGCACTGGAATGTTTGATCTGGTTGAGGCACCATCATTCCCCTCACAGTAGAATCATTCAAATAGGTAAACTATCTTTTGATCTTTTTTTTTTTTCTTTTGTTAAACAGTCAAATTTTGCAGAACTTCTAAGATAGATTATCAGACGTCTTCCTTGCTCCTTAATTCAAGTGTTGGTGTAAGACTGACAGATATGATGTATTTCTTTATGGACAACATGATGATACAGAATGGCATCTCTTTATTTTGGTTTATTGTTGATAGTACCACATGACTGGGTCAGAAAGGTTACACCTGTTGTCACAAAATGTTGACAAAATCCCAGAAACATTATGTTCATTTTCACTGAATTACTGCAGCTTGTGCTCAGTGGCACACGGTACAAACCTAAACAACACATTTTTTAAGAATTAGTGCATCACTAAGGTGGAAGCTGATGAGCGAGGCTGAAAAGCAAGTTAAACTAAAACCTCCGAGCCTTCAGTTCTGCCCGTCCAGAATGCACCAAATCATCCACATTCTGTCCCGGTGGTGTTCAACCCGTCTGAGGTCAGAGGTCACCTGGATATGATAATGTGCCTATTGTGCTGGTGTTTACAGAACAGATCAAGAACCAAGATCAGAAACCATATTTCTCTGTAGAGCATGATGAGGATTTATTTCTCCCACGACCTCCTTTGGATCTCTGGTGACCTCCTGAGGGGTCGCGGCCCTCAGTCTGGACACATGAATGGTGTTTTATTTAAGGGGTCGATTTGTGTAAAATAAAAGACGGAGGGGATCAGGGGGAGGGATCTATAGAAATGATGAGGATGGCTGATCAATAACAAGCTCTCTCTCTCTCTCTGTAGTTGAACATGACCTGATCTCGTTAAGACGAACTGAAACAGACTTCAGTCACACAACATGAAAAATGTCTCATTTGTGTCCCTGCCTGACCAGAACTTCAACTTGATCAGCAGAAAGAATCAAAAACCAATTAGATTTCTGTTCATCAAATCAGTCATGAAGCTCAGTCACTGGAAGAAGTGGATCTGAAGAGTTTATGCAGAGTATTCACATACTCTGCAAATGTCTCCCCTTAGAGAATGAAAGTCATCGCTTAGTTAGGCAACAGACACGTGTAAAATAGATGAAATTATATTGCATATTTTTTTTTGTAAATTAGTATTATTTAAGCGAGTAAATGACAGCAGTACTCATAGTTCAGGTGGACCTCATGCATTCATTTCCATGGCGTCCATACAGAAGCAAAGACTTTGCTTCCAGATTATTTTCCCATTTATAAAGACGTTTAGTTTTTTCTGTTGTTTTGTGTCTCTGACCCAAAGCAGAGACTAATCCCACAGCCCTGCATCAGCGCACGCCGCAGCAGAGCCAGCAGAACCGTGGCAGCGCTCCAGCCGTCTCACCAGCCGAAAAAATCCTCCCAGCTGCAATGTCAAAACACACACACACACACACACACACACACACACACACACACACACTGGCGTTCGCTACATGGTGTTGCATGTTCAGGTGTTCTGGTGTGACCTCTGACCCTTGAGGCTCATCAGAGGAACACGCCGCGCTGCACGCTCTGCTCCGCTGGAGGTTGGTTAGGGAGCAACTTTCTGATCACTCTGATCCTGAATCGATGTTTGATGACTCAACGCGATCACTTCCTGTTCCAGGCCAGGTCATTCTTCCCGTCTGCATGAACGGAGCGCGTGTCGTTCTCTTCTTCGTTTGGATTGTTATTTTCTTTCTGGAAGAGAAGAAGCCCTGTTTGTCATCCTGCCCTCCCTTCCTGCTGCGCCTCCTTGTTGTGTTTTTGGTCTTTGTTGGTTTTGATTCTGCATGCATGTTCTTAACTTATTCTGTCATTTTCAAATAAAACCGACGAACACAAGAAATATTTGCTTTTTGGCTGATGATTGCTGAAGGTCAGTTTGAATGTGCAAATCTTTTTGTTTTGTCAGTTCAGGCTGATGAGTTGGGAGGCTGGTTTGATACGTAGAAACTTTGAGTTACTTTAATTAGACCTTCATATAAGAGCTTTCCTCTGGTTTTATGTCCAAACTGATCGGTTGATAAAATAGATTTTAAAATAAATCTATTTTAATTCAGTCGAGTTCAGTTCCGAGAGCCAAATTTCATCCCATTTAAATAGGTTCTGTTCCTATCAAGCTTTACATGATGAATGAAATGTGTGACATGGTTGTTTCCTCTTGGCTAGAATTCATCTAAGCCACGTGTCAAACTCAAGGCTAGTGGGCCAAATCCGGCCCTCTGTGACCCCCGAGAGGGCCGCACAAACTGAACCTTAAGACAGTACTTCTGTGATTCAATATTTTTTATAAGTCAGTGCCAAATGACATCATTGTAAAAAAAAAAAGCTGTTAAACATCATTTCATTAGAGCACAGAATGTTATAATATCTTCACTGTTTCAAGACATTCTGCCTCAACCAGCCGTCACACAGACAGGAAGATGAGAATAGTTTTCACCGAATTTGGACCAAATTGAATTCTGGGTAATTCCACATGAATTGGACATGTTTATCCTTGAAAAGTTCTTTCAAATAATATCTGTTGTTATTGGACTGCAAAAAAATCAAATTGAAATATAGAATCTAAGTCCATGAAACTTCAGGTTGACTCATTTGATTTTGGTTCTCATTGGGTTAAAAAAGAGATTTCAGCAAAAAAAAAAAAAAAACAAACAGAAAAATGAAACATTTAGATTTTTTCAAGAGATAGACAGTGATTTGTATTTTAAACACTTGATTTGATATTTTTACTGTGTCGTAAATTATTCAGTGCTCATGCACAGAAATTACACAGTAAAAAAAAACAATAATAAAAATCCTGTTTCAGGATCTGTAACAGATTTGAATTGAAATGTTTTAACAACGAATGCATACTTCATTAGAAAGCGTTTAAAACAAACTTACTGAGTCAAATGAGAGAAAGTCCAACTTATGATAGGATCACATTTGGTCCCACGTTTTGTTCTTTATGTTAAGAAGAAACAAAAGGAAAAAAGGAACTGACTTTTGATGAAAACATTTAAATCTATTTAAATGATGGCGTGCAAAAAACCGTTTCCTTGACAACAAGAAAAGACAGAAAGATGTGCAGCAGCTGTAAGCAAGTTTGGGTTCAATCTCCATGTTGTTGCAACCAGGACAACGAGCCCGCCTCCTCTGGATCATATATATATATATATATATATATATATATATATATATATATATATATATATATATATATATATATATATATATATATATATGACAAAAGGAATATATATATATATATTCTTTTGATTTGTTTTGATCAGTTTAAATAAAATTATTTTGTCCTGAAAAAACCCCACAAACACTTCATTTTTGTTTTGTTTTATTCTGCATAAACATCCTGTAACCTCCACTGTCTTCACATGATAATAATCAATAGAAAAGTTTAGGTTATAGAGCCATGTTAAAAAACTAGACACTAGATCGAATCATAAAGTTTTGCTTTAACACAAACTTTCACATTTCTTTGGTTTACATGAGTTCATAATAATATAAGAAAAAATTAGCAAAGCTGCACTATTAGTGCAAATCACACAGCAGATGAGAATATTTGAACAATTTTTCTCACCAAAACAATTTAATGGTGGTAGAATGTAAAAATGCAAACGTGTTAAAATTTTAAAATGTAAAAATGTAAAAGTGTTAAAATTTGAAAATGTAAAAATGCTTTCAGAAGTTAATGTTGAACACAAACATCGATTAATACCAAACTCCATGGAAATGTAGTTTTTCATGTCTGGATCTCAGGGTGAATTCAGCTCCAGGATCCTGGGGCCGAGGATAGAGGATGGAGGATGGAGGATGGAGGATAGAGGATGGAGAGAGGACGGAGGAGGCCAGGGATCAACCGAGTTGCTCGGCCTGAATGACGATGAATCAGGAGCCGTTCAAAGTCCGAGCCGCTCTATGCTAACTAGGCTAACGTTAGCATGTTGTTCCTGATGGGAGAATCCACTGGGATTATTTCCATTGTTCATGATGAAGTTTTTATGCATTAGGTTCTCAAAAACAATTAATTGTTATTTGTAATAAAAAAAAACAATTATTAATTTCTAGAGAGGTATTTGCCTTTTTGCTTACTTATTTATCCAGCTAATTATTTAGCTATATATCTTTAATACTGTCTGTCGACTCCGCTTGCCTCCGCTCCGGGGGAAGAGGCTCCGCTACGGGGGAAGAGGCTCCGCTACGGGGGAAGAGGCTCCGCTCCGCGCGGCCTCGCCGGATTTCACGGCTCGCTGTCGGCCTTAACCTCCGCAGCAGCTCCGTGAACCTGAACACATCCCGACAGATTTCCCTTTGATCCGAGCCTGCTTCCCTCACTTTCACCGCCGCGCCGCAGAAAAGGCTCTAATGATCCAGGAATTATCCGCTAATTATCCGCACACAAAAGTAACCCGAAGCGCACGCGCGCGGACCGAAGCGGACACGTTGGGAGCGCGCGAGCGACGGCGGGCCTAAAGCTGAGGTCATCAGAGGATTAATAAAAAAATAAATAATAATTTTAATAATAATTTTAATAATACTAATATCAACTAATTATTTATCCTTATTTTAAGAGGAGTCAGAATGATTGAGTTCTGTTAAAATGACTTGATTTGAATTTTAGACTAGTATAGAAATTGGCGCACTAATTACTGGCACAATATATCCGAAAAGAAATAATAAATAAATAAATAAGTAAATAAATAATAATAATAATAATAATAATAATAATAATAATAATAATCAGGGAACCATCTAACATGTGATAATTTAGAAAGTGTCACAAACGTGATTTCTGAAAGTAAACATCAGATTCAGAGAGAGACAATAAATTATTAGGATGGCCTTACAGTGACTGGCCGAGTTGTAACACTTGGTAAATTATGAATATAATTTAGTATTAGTTCCGGTATAGAGTCCATGCACAGCAGACAGACAGACAGACAGACTCTATATTCACATTTAATCTGATCTGCTGCAGCTGCAGATCTATTACTTTTCATTCATGACGAGAGATTATAACTCATTAAATCCAAATCTGATGATTTAGTCATTTTTCTTTGAATTTAGTTAATAATAATATATTATTATTATAATTAATTTAATGAGCATTCAGGGTTTTTTGTTACTTTTGATCTTGCTTTTTTTAGACCTGCTTTATGCTTTATGAGTGATTTATTATCCACCATAACTAAAGATTGTAAAACTGCATTTTTATTTTTTGTAACAATTCCATCAAACTTAATCTAAGTTGGTCACATCTCTCAAACACTAAGAGACGTTTTGGAGGAAAACGTCAGGCTGCAAATCTGGACTTTGTCACTGAACTAAAAGCTGCACCGTGTTTGCTTGCGGCCTTCGCTGAGTTCACACTGTGTGTGTTCTGGTTTCTGTGTTCTGGTTCCTGTGTTCTGGGTCTGTGTTCTGGTTCCTGTGTTCTGGTTCCTGTGTTCTGGTTCCTGAGTGGATCAGGTGAGAGCAGGCAGAGCAGAGAGAACAGGAAGCCTGAAGAGTCCCTCTGAGTCTCAACTCTTCACACCGCAACGACAGGAACCCAGGAACACATCCCCATAGCAACGAGCCGAACCAGAACCAGAACCAAAACCGGACGCAGTTTGGTTCATTTCAGGCTCATGGAGCCGTGGCTGTTTTTACTCCCAACATTTGTAGAAGTGGACCTGATATGTGACCTTGGTCGGGTCGGTTCGGTTCGGTCCGTTTGAGAGCAGGTTGTGCTGCTGATCCTCTGCCACCCAGCCTGCTGTTGTAATAGGAGCCATATGTTCTCTGTGGGCCACTGCCAGGGCCGCTCTGGACACAGCGCCGGCGGTGAGGGCAGTGTCAGCGGCGGCGGGCCCCCCGGGCGCCCTGGGCCCCCTGCCCCCCCCCCTCTGTCCCCCACCACCGTTACACCAAAGCCCTCAGCCTCTTTTCTCTCGGCTCGCTCCTTATGGAGGAAAATGTCGGCCACAATACGGCGGCCTTCAGCCTCTTTCTTCCCCGTGCCTTTCATTGCCCCACTAGAAAGCCAAGAACAGGGGCCCCAGGGCCACTAAGGCCTTTTGATGGGGATTGGAATTAATTATCTCCAATAACACAATTGTGCTCGGTCAACGAAAAGAGCAAAGAAATCCCCTCCAGAATCAGAGAGATGAGAAGAGAGAGGGAGAGAGAGAGAGCCCCTGCTTTTCCATTAAAATAATTCAGAGGAAGTTTATTAGAGCTTTGTGAGGTGCTAATATGGATCAGCCGGGAGGTTGGTGGTCCTGGTGGGGGTGTGGCGCGGGCGGAGGGGGTGGATGTGTAATTGGCAGAGACTCACTGGTCATTCTGGCTCAGATGGAGGAGAAGTCACTGACGGGGTTGAACTAAATCTATTTAAAGTGTTAAAAAGGCCTGATAAAAGCTCACCTGTCCTCAAACCTTCAGCTCTAATGAGCAGCTTCTGTTCCCACTGATGAGCTGCAGAGACGTTCCACCAACACTGATCACCAATACAAATCTGATGATGTCAGCTGATGCTGTGTGACAACTTGATCAACCTGGAGGCTCTGAGCTTTGACTGGACCACACACAGAGGAGACGCCTCAGAAAGACGGAATCAGAAGTAACTGATTTTGTAGCATTTGGTTGCCACAGATTTTATTAAAAGGGCTATTCTTTAGCTTTATATCATGTTATGTTATGACCTCATCAAAGTTGCTTTAATTCTTTCATGCATGTTTGATGAATCCTTCATGGCGGCTGAGTGGCTCCAGCTCTCTGTCTTTGGTCCGCAGCTCCTCCTCAGAGCTGCAGTTTCCACCTCACGGAGCCGCCACTCCAAACTCCACCTCCACGACTCCCCCACTCAGCTCCTTCAGACTAGCCAGCAGCAATTAGCAAACACCCTGTGGAACTGCACATCTGCTGAGTTCATTGTGGGAGCTACTTCTCAGAATGACGCTAAGTTAGTAGAGGAGCCATGTTGTGTCGACTTCCTGAAGGCGGAGCTTCAGTCAGAGCACAAGCTTCTTAAAGAGGCAGAGGCTCAAATTTCAAAGTGTTATGTTGACATCAAAATTGTTTTTAGTCTTGTTAGATACATATGGCATTTTTATACCGGAAGGTAACATTGTTCATTTATTGTGTTATGAAATGAAGTGGTTAGAAAACACAACACTGTCCCTCTGATTGGCTTCAGAGTAAAGGAAGCTGAAAGTATTTGAACCTATTTTTTTTCTGAGTGTAAAATGTTGCAATATTGTCTTTAAGTTCATTGTGCTTCACCTGAACGGGATTCCAGACCTCCGGGTGTAATCTGGATCTGTTTGTCATGTGAAGCAATAAGTGAAGGATGATTTTTGATTTTGATTTGAAACTCCAAGCAGTTTCCAAGCATTCTCAATGTTTCTATGTACAATATAGTCCTTAAGTTGTTTTGTTAATCTAAAGTCTTTTTCTGAAGACATAAGACGTTAAAATATGTCAGATTTAAAAAAGACATGTCTAATAACAAAACAGACATTAGTTTCCAGCATGTTTTATGGATTTATTGAAACAATATTTCACCACATAAAATCTTAGTTCTTATCTGACCTACAGTGGGAGAAAAGCTCAAACCGTGTCTTGATTTCTCTCTGGCTGGTTTTTCTCTCGGTGACTTTAACAAGAGACCTGGACACTAACAGGAAAAATAAAGCTTGTTGTTAAATTATAATCTGACCGTCTTCAGTTCAATTCGTTTCTACAGAACCAAGTTTTGTCTGAAGGCATTTTAGAGAAAGTCACACGTTCCAGTTGATTTCAGTTATCAGACGCAGTGAGCTCAGTTGACTTTACAGCAATCCCTCACACTGAGCATGCATGGAGGGAAAACTCCCCTTTAACAGGAAGAACCCTTCAGCAGAACCAGAACCAGAACCAGGTTCAGTGTGACCATCACTACCCAAACGGAACCACAGCATCAGCTGGACTGGAGAAGAGTTCAGCAAGCGTTCTGATTCTCAGCCCAACACTGTAAGAACAGATCTAACGGCTTAATGGAGGAGCATTGTTATGAAGGGCTCGATGTTTGCGAGAGCAGCAGATTCTTAAAGAGACAGAGGCCCAATTTCAAGGTGTTAATTTGCAAAGTCATTCTTTCAAGTCGTGTGTGATGCATGCAGCATTTTTTTTATACCAACTGAAGGTTATGTAGTTCCTTGTTTGCGATATAAAATGTCACCATGTGCCTGGAAAACACACAATACATCCCTTTAAATTAATCATCACTAATGTGATTGAATAAAAACTAAGTATTTGTCTTTTAATCATTTGCAAGGTCTCAGTCATTCAGTGACTTTGAAAGTCATTTAACTATTTCATGCTCCAGTGCATTATGTTCCTTCATTATATGTTATTACATGTCGTATTTTTAGATCGAACAGAGACAATAACAACCATAATTACACTCTTGTTGGTGACGTTGGGGGTTTATCATGACTTCATGCTGTCATCTCTTCCACCATTAACACTGCTGGAACTGCAGACGCTGTTCAGACTTGAACTCTTAAGTTTCCGCCTGACCTCTGACCTTCGTCTCCAGAGGCTTCTGCTCGTCCCACTGGAAGCAACGTTTGCGTCGTGTTGCAGAGTTCAGGTAAAAGAAACCTGCAACATGCAGCTTCTTTATGTTCACTTCACATGAACAGAAAATAAACTTCATTTGTCGGCAAAGCCTGGAGACCAGCTGACGCTGGAGATCTGTTCTCAGGGAATTTGTTTTGACATGAGCGCCGTCTGAATGTTATTGAAGAGTTAACACACACCACAAAGATCAATGCCTTACACACACACACACACACACACACACACACCCCCCCCCACACACACACACACACACACACCCCCCCCCACACACACACACACACACACACACACACACACTCCCAGGTGGCATCAGAAGTTGGAGTTCCAACAAACTGAGTCTTTCTTGAGAACAAGCAGATTAACGGCTGCAGGATTAAGAGCAGGACACCCAAGTCGACAACAAGTGGTCTGCTATTGCCATGGTAACCAGTCGGTAGCGGGAGGCAGCCCGCCCCCCTCTTCATGAGCCACACATCACAACTGATGAAACCCCGTCTCCCTGATATCTTCATTAAAGGAGTTCCTCAGCTGAAGCCAACTTTATCTCCTTGGTTTTCTTTTTTAACTTGTGTTGCCAACCTGGAAGCGTTCTGATCTCTGATCTTTATTAAACTCTTCATTCTCCTCCGTCATCTGCAGTTTACAGCGCTTCAATAAAGCAACTGATGAAACAATCACTGACTGTGAAAATGTTTTAAAGGTCATCTGTGGTATTGATCACAAAATGCAAACGAATGCACTTAAAAGATCAACAGAACTTAGATTAGATCTCAGCATTTCTGCTTCATATTAAATATCCATTGATAATCGAAATATTGACTATATTCTCATGTTTCCAATGACTAAATTGGAACATTTAGTCGGATCCAAATCAGTTTTGTCTCTGCTGTTTGTTTTTTATTTTATTTTCGGCAGCGTTGCTGTTGCTGCATTATTTAATTTGCACCTTTTGCTTTCTTAAAACCGACTGACTGCACAAACATGGTCCCTCGTTACCAGAACACTGAACATCATCACTGATGTCAAAGTGACTATGAAAAGTATTCAATCCCTTGGATGAGTCGCATTGTTTTTTTTTATTGCTTTCACAAATTAATCATGATCGCAAAGTGTAGCTTTTTTGACAAAAGAATGAGGAGAAAAAAGTGTTTTCCACAAAAATAATTACAAATACAAAATCCGAAAAATAAAATAGGAGATTGCATAAATATTTACCCCCTTTGAGTTTGAGTGGCTTGGTCTCAGTCTGGCTGCACATTTGGCTTAAAATTTTCTTAAATGTCTTCTTTTTCTGAAACTCCGCCTTCAGGAAGTTGTCACAACATGGTTCCTCTATTATTCCTTTCCCAATGTTCTTACCAACGTTGCTCATGAAGGAGCTCCTATAAAGAGCTCAGCTGTTCCATCAGGTGTTTGCTAATTGCTCCTGGGGAGTCTGAAGGAGCCGAGTGCTGCGGGAGGGGAGGGGCTGAGGAGGAGCTGTGTTCTGGAAGGCGGAGCTAGGTCCAACCAGCTGAACAGTTGCTGTGGAGACTAAAGGATTTCTTAAGCATGCATGAAATCATCAAAGCAAAACTCCAGGTATGTTTTTGATGAGAGAATAACATCAGAGTATGATCAAAACAAGTTGATTCTACTTTAATTTTTCATTTGTTACAGAATCAACAAACAGCTGAAATGTGTCAACCTGTGTACAATTTTCACATTTACACCGATTAATGGAAATAAATCAATACTTTCTTTTGTACATTACAATTTATTTAGAATCACCACAACAACCTGGCAGTAAAAAAGTTCACATCTCTGAGTATCAAACAAGTTCTGATGACATAATCACATTTATTTCATTTTCTGCCTCCAGTGGAGGACAGAAAAACACACAGGATAAAAAGTAAAGGTGCTCAGTTTTCCAGCAGAGAAAACTTTCACATCCAAAACAAGTGAAGAAATCAAAGACAAACATGTTGCTTAATTTCTTCTGCCGCTTCCACATGTGACCGAGTTTTAATCACAAAAAGTAGAAAAGCTTCAACAGTACAAAGAAAAAAAAAAAGAAAAGCAAACAAACCATCAGTTTGGTCACATAAAAAGGATCTGATGTGATGAATCAGATGACAGAACGCAGACTTCCTGCTCCGACTTTCTTCCTCAACACTTCCACCAAACGCTCCAACCTGAGGAGGAGGAAGAAGAGGAAGAGGAGGGTTACAGAGGGACGATGAATCCTGCAGACCTGAGTGAGAGTGGACAGGAGGACGCTGCAGCAAAGCATGCACCGCCAACGGCAAAGTCCACTTTACAACCGTCAATTAGAATATTAACCACAGAGAGATGCTGATGTGACTGGGTGTGTGTGAGTGTGAATGTGTGTGTGTGTGTGTGTGTGAATGTGTGTGTGTGAATGTGTGTGAGAGAAAGAGAGAGAGGTTTGGATGACCTTCTAATAATCAGTGAGGCTCTCTCCTTTTCCTATTCAAATTAAACTCCCCATTTGTAATAAGCAGCAGATTTGACTCAGTCCTTCCCATCAGAGAGCAAACATTCCTCTTCACAGCCCAGAAACTTGGAAGGCACTTCCCCCCCCACTACTCTGTTCCCCCCGCTGGCAGCCAAATTACTGCAGAAAGCCCCAGGTTTGAGCCCAGGAGGACAGCGCAGGACGCAGACGGAGGACTTAAGCTGTTTTCATCACCGATCTCATCCCTTCATCTTCAGGTTGATGAGCTGAGAAGCAGCAGCAGAAGCAGGAGAAGAAGAAGTCACGTTCAACCGAAGCGTTTTCCCTTTTCCAGAATCCAAATCTGCAAGGCTTAGTTCTCTCCTGATCATCTCGGCTACAGGGACACTGGTGCCGTAGTGGATATGAGTCATCAGAGCCAAATCTCCTTAGTCCCACGTACTTAACCAGTCTTTGAACACCTCCAGAGTCTCTGAGGGAAACTGTTGCTCCATCAACAGGAAGCAGTTGAGTCCCACCAGACACTCCCCCCATGATCAGGAGCGTGAACATAAAAACGCCGTTCTGTGAGGTCATTATTATCTGGGGGAGCATCGGGCTCCCAGAAACCGGCCTCAGTTTCCTGATGGGCCGTCGGCCGATATTTACAGGTGAAGCCGATCTTCTCTGGGTCCACAGACGTCTGAGAATCAGCCACTGTCCTTCATCACTCAACATGACAGACCTGCCCTGTCCACCGTAAAGCACTTAATATTCACTCCACTGTTACCAACTCGGCAACTTTCTTTTTAGTATCGGTATTGATTTGTTTTTTTTAAAGATCAATGATCAGCCAGAAAACTGCAATCAATGCGTCTCCATTCCTGTTGACTGAACATCTCTGAACATCTTCCACTAACAGCTGCTGGTGGAAACATTCAGCTGGACTTTGGGTCACATGAGGGCCAGACTGTGAAGCTGCACCATAAGTAACATTTAATGATTTAATCAAGGAAAAAAAGAATCTTTTTCCAGCCTTCTCCCCATCTGCCTCTGCAAAGACAAGCATCCCCATAGCATGATGCTGCCACCGCCATGTCTCAGAGGGTGTGATGTAATCAGGGTGATTTTATTCAACACATATGCGATTCATCCCGAAGGTAAATCAAATGTTGCCATCATGCTGTAGTCCAGAGGGAGCTCCAGAGGTTTGGCAGCACCGCTGATCCAGATCATTTGCTTGGAAAGGCCTGGTGCCGTTTGTTCTCTAACATCTGTGCGGAACCAGCTCCACTGGAAGACGAGGCCCAACAGTGGACCGGGTTCTGGTTCTGATGGAGATCTGCTCGGGTTAAAGGACAATTTTTTTCTTTCCACAGAAGCTACATGCAGCATGTATGAGGGATCAGTTTATGTCTCTGGCTCCACGCGATCTAGAAAACTTTATAGACATTTGGAACAGTAATCTGAACTCGACTGCATCGTCTGATAATAAAACACATTTAGAATTTTGTACTCGACTTGGAATCTGTCTGCATGACCGGATGGAACCGACTTGTGTGTAATGTGCCTTTAATGTGCCAAAAATATAAATTTTAAGTCAAAAATCATTTGAAGTCAATCACATCTCAACTTTTTGTTTTCAGTTTGAGAACCGCATAGCTGCACCGTTATCAAACAATGCAGAACGCTCAATTAGTTACTCAAGGTCGTTTGAAACGTTTCCTAGGAAACCGGCAGACTGCATTGAGTCTTTGTTTCACAGCTTTCACTCCTGGATGACGACATGGTGACAGCAGACCACTGCTCTGGTTGGTTTTGCAGCAATCCCTCATACTGAGCATGCATGTGGCGACAGTGGAGAGAAAAACTCCTCCAGAACCAGAACCCGGCTCAGTACCAGCAGCCTCCTCATACTGATGAGAAGACGGTATGAGGAGGCTGCTGGAGATGAGCAACATTTTTAGATGACAGATTTAAAATAAATAAGTAAATAAATAAAGAAAAAAAAACTGAATTGAGTTATAAAAATATTAACCAGCTGGAATGTTACAAAATAAACAGAATGCTACTATTTAATGAAATCCACTCCTGAAACTAAAGAGTCCATTTCTGGAGCTGCAGAGAAACTAATAAAACTGCAGAATAGGTGAAAACAGAGCAGATGTGGTCAGAGCAGTCAGGCCGTTTTGGTCTCAGCCGGATTGGACGAGGAAGCAGCAGGAAGTGAACGGATCTGGTACTGACCTGCAAACTCTCTCACTGGCTTCCTGCTCGGCCGCCTGGCTGCGCTGGAGCTCAGCCGCAGTGTCCTCCTTCTCCCTGGACAGCTGCTGAAGCTGCACCACCAGAGACTGGACCTGCGAGGACAAGTCCTTCTGGTCTGCCGAAGACTCAGTAGGAAGTGATGTCTGGGATGGAGTGGCGTGGTCCTGAGAGCTGGAAGAGGAGAAGGAGGATGGAGAGGAGGAATCGGGTCGCGGTTGGTTAGAATAATGTTTATTTCATTAAATCTTCATCAACAGCCTGAATTTACTTTCTGCTTAGTCAAAAACCCGCTAAAATGATTTCAGGGTTTTGCTGTTTATTGACTTTTAATGCAATGTTTTCACATCTCTTGAACTGTTTCACATTGTTTTCATCTGACTTTATATAACGGATGGAAACAAAGTGTTGCAGAACCGCCGAGTGGACAGAAAATAAAACTTTGTATTCAACAATTGTACAGAATCATTTCTGGAAATTGTGGTACGCATAAAATAAAAACTTTTATTTTTATTTTAATACATACTCTTCAGTTCAACAACTGAATCCAACTTTGTCAGATTTACATTCAGTCCAGCTCTACACACTGAAGAGTGAATTTAATATGTTGGAGAAATGAATCGTTTTAAAGCAGAGTTTTTATTTTCTTCATCTAGACTGAAAGCAAAAACAAAATGTCTTCCTGCTCCATTTGCTTTCTGCAGCCTCTTCAGGTGTCTCTGCAGGCGTTCAGCATCAATCCTAGTAATTTATGGAGGCTCACATTTTCATCAGCATAGACGGACTCACTCCTCATCTTTATTCTGTTTCACTTTGCCGCAGCTGCTTTGCTCAGAACTAGACTCGGACCCCTCCAGGAAATCCTCCAACTGATCTTAAAGCCCAAAACACACCTCTCTGTGGTTCAAATCTGCCTCACAACGTCTTATCTAATTACTGTTTGTTTGTCGTCCTCATTGGAAGCTGTTTACTCCTGTTATTATTCTACAGGTTATCCACATTCCTCCAGTCACCAGTCGACTGGCTCCATTTGGACCGAGATGAATCAAAACCAACACTTTTGTGCTTCTCATCTTTCCTCTATCCAGAGCTTCTCTGTCTGACACTTTAACTGGATATTATTTACAGAGCTGAGAAAAACTCTCTGCCTCAGTACAGATTTTCCTCTGGTTTTACTTTAAAGGGTCAGTATTGTTTTCTATGGCACCATCATAAAATAAAAATGTAATCAATTAAAAATGTAATGATGGAACAATGTATTGTTTATTCTAAGTTGCATGACTTTGACTTTTTGTGTTTATGAAGTAAAGCATTTTGAAATGCCTTGCTGCTGAAATGTGCTATACAAATCAAATTTGATTGATTCATTGATTGATCGTGGCACATAATGATGCCATGTTATAATGTAATCAAGTAACTGTTACTTTCTCTTGTTATGAACGGCTATGTATGTCAAATATGACGTAAAAGAAATCAAATTTGACTTCATAATCAAATGAAGCGTTGCAATGAGAAGCAGCTCCTGTGATGAAGTCAGCAGGTGTTTACTAATTGCTGCTGGCTAGTCTGAAGGAGCTGAGTGGGGGAGTCATGGAGGAGGAGCTGCATCTCAGAGGCGGGGCTAGGTCCACCCAGGCGTTTTGCACAGTTGAATGGTTGCCATGGAGATCAAAGTGTTTCTCAAACATGCATGATCGAATAAAGGCAACACTACAGCTCTGATTTTGATGAGGGACTAACATTATGACATGTTAAGTAATAACATGTCATAAAGTTCAAAAAGGTCAGTTTTACATGACACAGCCCCTTTAGCTCATTTTAATATCAGTGGACCTGAGTGAATGCTACCTGCTTTCATTTCTTAAATGAAACAAAGTTATTCAGACCAGCAACACTTATGTAAAAAATAACTGATGACTGGCTGTTCCATTAGTGTGCAGGAATTTCATTAAACAGTTTATTCAGCCACACTGACAGGGTTTTGAGCACATCTGGCTTGTTCACAGTCACAAAACAAAATCTGAGTTGGATTCGAGGTTGAACTTTGATTAGGTCACTCTGAAATCAAGTTTTATTCAGCTACTCAGACATAGCTCTGCTGGTGTGTGTAGGACACTTGTCCTAGTGCACAGTTGGCCTTAAGTTCAAGGTCAATCTCCTCTAGGATTTTCTTCTACAGAGCAGAATTCATACTTCCAGTAAAGCATTATGCTGCCAACACCGTGTTTGAGGATAATCA
This sequence comes from Poeciliopsis prolifica, assembly GCF_027474105.1. Lineage (NCBI taxonomy): Eukaryota > Metazoa > Chordata > Actinopteri > Cyprinodontiformes > Poeciliidae > Poeciliopsis > Poeciliopsis prolifica. Next base: position 1,555,769 of record NW_026562422.1, on the reverse strand, counting down.
ATAAGTCTCTTTTCCTAGTGAATCCTGAGCTGTGACCTTCACAGAGGAAAGTGAAGCTGTAGATGGCGTTCTGGGTCAGTCTGTGTCCTCCTGGATGAATTGTTGAGTTCTTGGAGTCATTCTGACAGACTGTTGACTCCTGGGAATGTTCTCCAGTGTGCCATAGACTCTCCATTTGTTCTCACTGCTGTTCTCTGGTTTTGTAACTCTCCTCTCCAGACTGATGGATGGAAATGAATTTGATTCTTGTGTCGTTTATGACTGATGTGTCATTGTACCCTCCCTCATGTTGTCAGACAGGTTATGTTTTGGGGAGAGTTTTGACTCTGTGGGTCTGGTAGTGATCAGTCCTGGGTGTGGCTCATGAAACTAAACCAAGACAAAGTCAGTCAGTTATTTTAGGATTTAACAGGATGAGTTGTTTCCCATAGATCCAGCTTGGTTTCAGTAGCTTTTATCAAAAATTACCAAAAATGTCTTTTTACTCATTTTACTCTATTTTTTATGTTAAAATGTGTTCAACACCACACCGCCCAACTTCGTTCTATGGCACAAAGTGAATGAAATAAGAGTTATCTCTCATTCTTTACAAAACAGAGCTTTGCAACTAAGTGAGCACACACTGAAGCTGTGTGTTTGTTGCTGTCGGACAGGTTTGTGTTTGAAAATGTACACATTCCCTGACTCCAAGACAAACTCAAGTCTTGCTTCTGAATCCTGATAAGATGTCTTCAAGCAGAAACTGAATGTCATTAATGTGGACTGGAGAGGTAAACAGCAGGTGGAGCTAATTCTCCATTTGGTACCGTTATTATCAGTGATTTCCCAAAGTTTGCAAATCTTCTGGACATCATCTTGGATCAAAAATAAAAACATATTCTCTTTTTTAAGCTGTGAAAACACTAAAAACATCTCTTGACAGGTAACTTGGTTGAAGAGTTGATAAATGGTTCAAATTTTTCAGTATATTGTTTAAATGTTCTGATTAACAGCCAGAAGAAAACCATTAGAACCTATTTTGGTTCAATCAGTTTATTTAAAGAGGCAGAATGATGTATTTTTCTGGCACACAGTGCCATTTTATAGTACAATCAATTAACAAGGTGACCTTCAATTGTTATAAAAATGTTATTTATATAAAACATGACATTAAAGAATTTTTACTTGGTAACACTATCTCCAAAATATAATCCCAATCTCCCAGTCAAAAAAAAAAAAAAAAAAAAAAAAGAAGAAAAAACCATCAGGTGGAAGTGCTATCTCAATGAAACAAAGGCAGAGTTGATTTTTATACTTTTTCTCTCTTTTAAATTGGGCCTCAGTCCCTTTAAAATCTCCTGCTCTTTCTGAAAATTCACATTCCATTGAACAAACATCTTAAACAAAAATGTATAACATAATGACTGCAGTTATTTAAAGCAAAAAACCAACAATTATTTCTATTGTAGTTATCAAATGCTAACAATATCCAGCCAAATCCCAGCAACCTGAACATGATGATTCCCAGCTAAATCTAGCTTTCATACTGATTGTGGAAAATTTGAGATGTCTTTGAAATTCTTCTGTTAAGAGAAGAACATAAGTGCAACAAATCGATATCAGCAAACTAATCAGTCAGGCTATCTGCTCAGGCAGAGCCTGCTGTCAGCTGCTTAACATACAGTTGTGGTCAAAAGTTTACATACACTTGTAAAAAACATAATGTCATGGCTGTCTTGAGTTCCCAATAAGTTCTACAACTCTTACTTTTCTGTGATAGAGTGATCGGAACACATACCTGTTTGTCACAAAAAACAGTCATAAAGTTTGGTTCTTTCATAAATTTATTATGAGTCTGCTGAAAATGTCACCAAATCTGCTGGGTCAAAAATATACATACAGCAACATAAATTGTCAATGTTGGTGATGTAGAGAGTTGTGTCAATCAAATTAGCTTAATGTCATGGTCTCTTCACTTCTTGTAAGTGATTCTGAATGACTACAGTTGTTCACTTGTCATGAGCCCATTTAAAAAGGGCTCATTTGACCCAGTGATCAGACTCAGCCACAAAAGCTACAATGGGAAAGTCAAAGGAACTCAGTGTGGATCTGAAAAAGCAAATTATTGATTTGAACAAGTCAGGGACGTCACTTGGAGCCATTTCAAAGCAGCTACAGGTCTCAAGAGCAACTGTGCAGACAATTATTCGCAAGTATAAAGTGCATGGAACAGTTGTGTCACTGCCATGATCAGGAAGAAAATGCAAGCTATCACATGCTGCCGAGAGGAGATTGGTCAGGATGGTTAAGAGTCAAGCAAGAATCACCAAAAAGCAGGTCTGCAAGGATTTGGAAGCTGATGGAACACAGGTGTCAGTCTCCACAGTCAAATGTGTTTTACATCGCCATGGACTGAGAGGCTGCCGTGCAAGAAAGAAGCCCTTGCTCCAGAAAAGGCTTAAGCCTCGGCTGAAGTTTGCTGCTGATCACATGGACAAAGATAAAACCTTCTGGAGGAAAGTTCTGTGGTCAGATGAAACAAAAATTGAGCTGTTTGGCCACAACACCCAGCAATATGTTGGGAGGAGAAAAGGTGAGGCCTTTAATCCCAGGAACAACATGCCTACTGTCAAGCATGGTGGTGGTAGTATTATGCTGTGGGGCTGCTTTGCTGCCAGTGGAACTGGTTCTTTGCAGAAAGTAAATGGGATAATGAAGAAGGAGGATTACCTCCAAATTCTGCAGGAAAACTTAAGACCATCAGCCCGAAGGTTGGGTCTTGGGTGCAGTTGGGTGTTCCAACAGGACAATGACCCAAAACACACATCAAAAGTGGTAAAGAAATGGCTAAACCAGGCTAGAATTAAGGTTTTAGAATGGCCATCCCAAAGTCCTGACTTGAACCCCATTGAGAACATGTGGACAGTGCTAAAGAAACGGGTTCATGCAAGAAAACCATCACATTTAGCTGAACTGCACCAATTCTCTCAAGAAGAGTGGTTAAACATTCGACCTGAAGCTTGCCAGGAGCTTGTGGATGGCTACCAAAAGCGCCTAGTTGTCGTGAAAATGGCCAACGAACATGTAACCAAATACTAATGTTGCTGTATGTATATTTTTGACCCAGCACATTTGGTGACATTTTCAGCAGACCCATAATAAATTTATGAAAGAACCAAACTTTATGACTGTTTTTTGTGACAAGTATGTGTTTCGATGACTCTATCACAGAAAAATAAGAGTTGTAGAACGTATTCGGAACTCTAGAGAGCCATGACATTATGTCTTTTACAAGTGTATGTAAACTTTGACCACAACTGTCCTATTGGCAGGGAGAGGGCGTAAAAGATTCCAGTGCACTGAGGTTGAAACCTTAAAATGACCTTTTAAAATGCCTTTTTCGAAAGCAATTTATTTTAAGATGAATTGTTATTAGAGTTGTCCTAGCAAGTTCTTCGAATGATCTTGGATAATTAGAATTATTTCTGAGTTATTGTCATGGGGTAATTAGTCATCTGACAGTTTTGATTGTGTCTATGTTGTGTTCTAGTCTGAATGGTTTAAAGGGCCGTTTTAATATGAAGCTCCATCTCAACCTTAACATACACTAAATAAATCAAGTTTTGATCAGTTTTCGCACCAAAGACTTAATAATAATAATAAACATGTTTTATTACCATAAAACATGGTAAACTGATGGTGTTAAATGGCCGCACTAATAACTCAGGGAATCTCATCTGTCCGTTTATCAATCAACTCCAAACCTTTTCTTTGTTTTGTCACAATTATCGATTTATTCCATTTTGATTATCAAGCTCCAAACTTTGCAAGGACTGACCTCACCGCTCATTGCTTCCTCACACACACAAAGCCAGCAGGATAGTGACCTTTTCATTCATACTTGACATCACGCCCACATCTACACACCCACCACCCAGGTGTCAAAGCCGTGTGCTGCTGTCATATCAATAATCACTTATTTCATTCATATGGCTCTCAGTGAAAATGTGTTTATTATTATTAACTCTTTGGTGCAAAAAACTGATTGAAAATCAATTTATTTACTGCATGTTTATGTCTATTAAGGTTGAGATGGAGCTTCACATGAAATCGGCCCTTTAAATCATTCAGACAACCAGAACAACAGAGACACAATCAAAACTGTCAGATGACTAATTACCCTGCGACAATAACTCAGAAATAATCCCAATTAGGATTTATCTTTATTTATTTCCTACTTACAGAATGTTTCTGTTTATATCATAGGTTTTTGATGCCTTTCTATCCTATCCTAATAAACAATAATAAAAAAAACAACAGATAGTTTTTAGAGGAAATGTGAAAAATATTTCACCAAAGAACAGAATGATGTTTTAATTCAATGTCCCAGCATTCCAGTGTTACTTGAGGAAAACTAACATTTCTCCTTCCTAAAAACAGTCAGGATCAATGACAGACGATTCCCATTCACTGCACCACTGCACTTCACAGAAACCTACAACAACCAACAATGGAGCAATGAAGTTCCTGACTTTTTATTTCCATGGAAGTCTGTTTCTGCCACTCTGGAAAATATAAATATATACCATCTCATTGTAATGAAATACTATATTGAAGTATTTCATTATGTCTCATCAATATATGATGAGATATAGCATTATATCTCATTATAACAATGGGATATAATACAATCTCAATATAATGAGACACTTTCTCATTGTATTGAGATAGTATCTATCTCATAAAGATGATTATAATGCTATAGTTATTATTATCTCATTGTTGTAATGAGATATATTACAATATCTCATTATATATTGTATTATATAAGTATATAGTACTATATCTCATTATGCAGATATGAGATATGACAATATAATATTTTGAGATAGTAATCACAGTGTCTCATATTGAGATAACGATCTCATAATGAAATATATTGTATTATATCATTATATCTCATTACTATGTTTCTTCCTGCTATATCTATGTAATGAGATATAGCAGGAAACAACTGCTCAGAATATATCTCAATATATCTCAAAACAATGAGATATATTGAGATATTTTGGAATGCTTTGACCTCTCTTGGTATTGGAATTGAGAGGCCAGATGGACAAATCTGTATTATATTGAGATATAATACTATTTTGATATCATGAGATATCAACCACAGTGGTGCCGCAATTATATCTCATTGTTGTAATGAGATATAATACTGTAGAGTATTTTATAGGTTTGAAACTTTAATGTTTGTGATGCTGTCATTCATTCTGAAATGTATCTTGTTTTGTTAGTTTTTGTCCGCTTTGTGTTTTCTCCATTGATTTTGGAGTTAGAAATTTTTGATGTGTCAAGGCACTAAGCTAGTGACCTGGTGAAACATCACTTAGTACCACCTGGGTGTGGGTCAGCGTAAAGGCTGAGCCGGGCATAATTTGGCCTTCATTTCAACGGTCTTGCATGGAGTCCAAGTCCAGCACTTGGACCCCATGCAACCAGTGGAGGTTGGTGGCATGGAGACCAATCGTCTAGCGGCGCCACTGTGGTGTATTGTACGTCCTCTTGTCCTCTGACCTCTCAAGTTGATTTGACGTCCGACTTACGTGGCGCCACTGCGGTTGATAATATGTTCTCTTGTCCTCTGACCTCTCTGGCTTTTTGGAGGCCCGACTTACGTGGCACCACTGCGGTTGATTGTAGGTCCGTTGCTGGGGGACCTCTGCTTGCTGGGGGACATTTGATTGAAGGGGGACCTGTGGTTGCTGGGGGACATCTGGTTGCTGGGGGACCTTTGGTTGCTGGGGGACATCTGATTGCTGGGGGACCTTTGGTTGCTGGGGGACATTTGATTGAAGGGGGACCTCTGGTTGCTGGGGGACATGTGAGTGAAGGGGGACCTGTGGTTGCTGGGGGACATTTGATTGAAGGGGGACCTGTGGTTGCTGGGGGACATTTGATTGAAGGGGGACCTGTGGTTGCTGGGGGACATCTTGCTGCAGGGGGACATCTTGTTGCTGGGGGACATTTGGTTGGGGACCTTTGCAGGCTCCAACCAGAGCCTGCAAAGATGTGATTGTTTCCTCTAATTTGCGAACATATTCTGATTGATCCTTCAGTTTTTCTTCATACTTTAATTTGATCCTATATTCGTCCATCATAACTTCTATGAGTCCTTTGTTTCTTGAGGCATACATCTCTGCCTCCCTCTTAAACTTGTCCAGCTCTTGAAGAAGTCTGTTGTCCGTTGTTACTTTGGAAGTAACAACGGACAACAACGATCCTCCTGTTTTGACTGAACCACTGATGTTGTTTTCTTGGGCTGATGTTTTCTTCATCTGATGTTCTCTTTCCAACAAGTTCTTCAGGTTTTTGATTTCCTCCTGCTGGACTTTGAGTTCTTTCTCCCTGGCAATTCGTTGCTGTCTTTCCTCATCCAGCTCTTTCTTCAAATCATCGATCTGCCTCGTCAGATTCCAGATGTCATAAGTAGTTTCTTGCTCGTTGTCGGCGAATGCTCTTGGACTCTCGGTTGGTTCGTCTACAGGCGCAATGGGGCATTCCTCTTCATCATCAAATTGAAGGATTGCATCATAGTCTACCTGGATGTTTTCTTCTATCATCTCTATCCATGAAAGTTGTTGGTCCATGTTTGTTATCTGTTAATTCTTGTTTCTTTGAAATGTGATCTGTTGTGATAGAGCTGTGGAACAGGTCTGAGAAAACACTGTCTGAGAGCTACAATCAAGAGAGAGATTCCTTTGTTGTATCACAGTGATGTCATAACCGCTGATGTCATAGAGACCACTGGAACCGAACATGTTAATTCAACCTGTTGTTTGAAAAATGCTACACAGTAGCACTAATGACATAGTGGAGGAGAATGATCCGGACTGTGCAGCTAAAAACAATGAATGAGACGTGGAGGAGGTGACCAATCCTCGGCATTAAGTTGGCAACATGTTGAAGATTGAAGGCTCACAGGTGAGCCAGAAGCCAGAACTGCTGACAGCACAGTAAACAGATATCATTCAAATGGTGAAGGAGCAGATATTGGAATGGAAATCAACTTGCACACAGACCTGAAAATGCTAACTGCAGTGCTAACTGCTAACAGAATTTAAAAAATGTACATTTACACATCTTTATGTAATATAGTTGAAATGGTTCAGGTTAAATTCTGCTAAAATTCTGCAATGAGTGGTTTTTGGCGCCCCCTACTGGTTGCCTTAAAAAGGAGGAGAAACTGGAGATTCCACACAGTCTGTTCTGCACTTTAATATGTAACAGAACAAGTGGGTACACAGTAGAGTGCACCCACAACAAATAATTGCTCAATAACTAAATTTTCTTAATCTTGTGTGAGAAATACTTTAACTTCTTTGCATCTGTGATTTGATGTTGACAGAAGCAGCAGGAGTTTCCAGAAAAGCCTCCATCTTCTCCATCACACGTCACTGAGAACAAACCAGTAGAGCCTCTAAAAGATGAGGAGGATGAAGACAAAGGCTTCCCTGGAAATAACTTTCTCTCTGTCACTGATGTCTGTTTGTTTCTGTGTTAACACACTAGCATCCTGTCCAGGGTGACCCCGCCTCTCACCTGGAATGCAGCTGGAGAGGCACCAGCAACTCCTGACCTCACTAGGGACAAGGGTGAACAGAAAATGGACAGATGGATCATTATTCCACCAGAAACATACCTGGAGCGTTGGCCTGATTTTTTTATGCATGTTTGAAAAAAATCCTTCAATCTCCCATAGCAACTGTTCACCACCTCCTCTATGTTCTCCAGAACTGCCCCGCCCACTGTCACCTTCAGACTAGCAGCAGCAATTAGCAAACACCCTGGGGGAGCTGCACATCTGCTGAACTCATGAGCTACTTCTCTGTGTAACGATGGTTGAAACACTAAAGGAGCCACAATGAGTTACAGGAAGAGCTTCTTCATACCCTGGTGCTTCTCTAACGTCGTCAGTCGAGAACAGAAGCGTACAATCTTCTATTATGATGATTGTAATCATGTATTTGTTTTTTATCATTCTACATTGATGTTCGTTGAGAAGTCATGAGATTCAGATGCTTTGACTCACGCTTTGCTCTCCAAGAGGTTAACTCCTCCCACAGAGCCTCCTTCTCACTTTATTGCCGGGTGACTGTTAAGGAGTTTAGTGAAAACTAGATTCAAGCAGTCTGCATTTATGCATCAAATAAATGCTGCTTTTAATCCCACTGTGAGCGCGGAGTTAGTGACAGCTACTGCATTCATGGGCAACACACGTCAGGGCCATGCAGAGACCTTTGGAGGGGCAAGGTCTCAAAGTTAAAAGGGGCACATTGAACAAAAACACAACAACAACCATATTAATCAAGAATCTAATTGGATCCCACTATATTACTGCCATCATGCAGGGACAATGCAAAGCAAATGTAACAGCTATAAAGTTTCTGTTTCTGCTGACAGTCCTGGAGGGCTGAGTTAATCTGAGACTGTAGCTGTTAAACAGACCAGAGGAGAGAAGGTCAAAGGTTATGAAGTCATGAAATAAGCAAATTTGCTGCCACTTTACTAATTCAGCCCTAATAATATCTATTTAACATCTGTAACAACATGGCTGCAGACTGATTTATAGATTTAAAAAAAAGCTCAATGGGGTTAACTCTATATACTCTGAGATCTACAATTATAAGACTGGGATAGAAAACTCAGTAGCTGCTGGTAGGGGCCATTCAGGGGCCTCCAGACATTCAGGGACCCCCAGACATTCAGGGACCTCCAGACATTCAGGGACCACCAGACATTCAGGGACCCCCAGACATTCAGGGACCTCCAGACATTCAGGGACCCCCATAAAATAAAATTCACATTCCATTGAACAACCATCTTAAACAAAAATGTATAACATAATGACTGCAGTTATTTAAAGCAAAAAACCAACAATTATTTCTATTGTAGTTATCAAATGCTAACAATATCCAGCCAAATCCCAGCAACCTGAACATGATGATTCCCAGCTAAATCTAGCTTTCATACTGATTGTGGAAAATTTGAGATGTTTTTGAAATTCTTCTGTTAAGAGAAGAACATAAGTACAACAAATCGATATCAGCAAACTAATCAGTCAGGCTATCTGCTCAGGCAGAGCCTGCTGTCAGCTGCTTAACATACAGTTGTGGTCAAAAGTTTACATACACTTGTAAAAAACATAATGTCATGGCTCTCTTGAGTTCCCAATAAGTTCTATTTTTCTGTGATAGAGTGATCGAAACATATACTTGTTTGTCACAAAAAACAGTCATAAAGTTTGGTTCTTTCATAAATTTATTATGAGTCTGCTGAAAATGTCACCAAATCTGCTGGGTCAAAAATATACATACAGCAACATAAATTGTCAATGTTGGTGATGTAGAGAGTTGTGTCAATCAAATTAGCTTAATGTCATGGTCTCTTCACTTCTTGTAAGTGATTCTGATTGACTACAGTTGTTCACTTGTCATGAGCCATTTAAAAAGGGCTCATTTGACCCAGTGATCAGACTCAGCCACAAAAGCTACAATGGGAAAGTCAAAGGATCTCAGTGTGGATCTGAAAAAGCAAATTATTGATTTGAACAAGTCAGGGATGTCACTTGGAGCCATTTCAAAGCAGCTACAGGTCCCAAGAGCAACTGTGCAGACAATTAATCGCAAGTATAAAGTGCATGGAACAGTTGTGTCACTGCCATGATCAGGAAGAAAATGCAAGCTATCACATGCTGCCGAGAGGAGATTGGTCAGGATGGTTAAGAGTCAAGCAAGAATCACCAAAAAGCAGGTCTGCAAGGATTTGGAAGCTGATGGAACACAGGTGTCAGTCTCCACAGTCAAGCGTGTTTTACATCGCCATGGACTGAGAGGCTGCCGTGCAAGAAAGAAGCCCTTGCTCCAGAAAAGGCACCTTAAGCCTCGGCTGAAGTTTGCTGCTGATCACATGGACAAAGATAAAACCTTCTGGAGGAAAGTTCTGTGGTCAGATGAAACAAAAATTGAGCTGTTTGGCCACAACACCCAGCAATATGTTTGGAGGAGAAAAGGTGAGGCCTTTAATCCAGGAACAACATGCCTACTGTCAAGCATGGTGGTGGTAGTATTATGCTGTGGGGCTGCTTTGCTGCCAGTGGAACTGGTTCTTTGCAGAAAGAAAATGGGATAATGAAGAAGGAGGATTACCTCCAAATTCTACAGGAAAACTTAAGACCATCAGCCCGAAGGTTGGGTCTTGGGTGCAGTTGGGTGTTCCAACAGGACAATGACCCAAAACACACATCAAAAGTGGTAAAGAAATGGCTAAACCAGGCTGGAATTAAGGTTTTAGAATGGCCTTCCCAAAGTCCTGACTTGAACCCCATTGAGAACATGTGGACAGTGCTAAAGAAACGGATTCATTCAAGAAAACCATCACATTTAGCTGAACTGCACCAATTCTCTCAAGAAGAGTGGTCAAACATTCGACCTGAAGCTTGCCAGGAGCTTGTGGATGGCTACCAAAAGCGCCTAGTTGCCGTGAAAATGGCCAACGAACATGTAACCAAATACTAATGTTGCTGTATGTATATTTTTGACCCAGCACATTTGGTGACATTTTCAGCAGACCCATAATAAATTTATGAAAGAACCAAACTTTATGACTGTTTTTTGTGACAAACAAGTATGTGTTTCGATGACTCTATCACAGAAAAATAAGAGTTGTAGAACGTATTCGGAACTCTAGAGAGCCATGACATTATGTCTTTTACAAGTGTATGTAAACTTTGACCACAACTGTCCTATTGGCAGGAGAGGGCGTAAAAGATTCCAGTGCACTGAGGTTGAAACCTTAAAATGACCTTTTAAAATGCCTTTTTTGAAAGCAATTTATTTTAAGATGAATTGTTATTAGCGTTGTCCTAGCAAGTTCTTCGAATGATCTTGGATAATTAGAATTATTTCTGAGTTATTGTCATGGGGTAATTAGTCATCTGACAGTTTTGATTGTGTCTATGTTGTGTTCTAGTCTGAATGGTTTAAAGGGCCGTTTTAATATGAAGATCCATCTCAACCTTAACATGCACTAAATAAATCAAGTTTTGATCAGTTTTTGCACCAAAGACTTAATAATAATAATAAACATGTTTTATTACCATAAAACATGGTAAACTGATGGTGTTAAATGGCCGCACTAATGACTCAGGGAATCTCATCTGTCCGTTTATCAATCAACTCCAAACCTTTTCTTTATTTTGTCACAATTATCGATTTATTCCATTTTGATTATCAAGCTCCAAACTTTGCAAGGACTGACCTCACCGCTCATTGCTTCCTCACACACACAAAGCCAGCAGGATAGTGACCTTTTCATTCATACTTGACATCACGCCCACATCTACACACCCACCACCCAGGTGTCAAAGCCGTGTGCTGCTGTCATATCAATAATCACTTATTTCATTCATATGGCTCTCAGTGAAAATGTGTTTATTATTATTAATTCTTTGGTGCAAAAAACTGATTGAAAATCAATTTATTTACTGCATGTTTATGTCTATTAAGGAGCTTCACATGAAATCGGCCCTTTAAATCATTCAGACAACCAGAACAACAGAGACACAATCAAAACTGTCAGATGACTAATTACCCTGCGACAATAACACAGAAATAATCCCAATTAGGATTTATCTTTATTTATTTCCTACTTACAGAATGTTTCTGTTTATATCATAGGTTTTTGATGCCTTTCTATCCTATCCTAATAAACAATAATAAAAAAAACAACAGATAGTTTTTAGAGGAAATGTGAAAAATATTTCACCAAAGAACAGAATGATGTTTTAATTCAATGTCCCAGCATTCCAGTGTTAATTGAGGAAAACTAACATTTCTCCTTCCTAAAAACAGTCAGGATCAATGACAGACGATTCCCATTCACTGCACCACTGCACTTCACAGAAACCTACAACAACCAACAATGGAGCAATGAAGTTCCTGACTTTTATTTCCATGGAAGTCTGTTTCTGCCACTCTGGAAAATATAAATATATACCATCTCATTGTAATGAAATACTATATTGAAGTATTTCATTATGTCTCATCAATATATAATGAGATATAGCATTATATCTCATTATAACAATGGGATATAATACAATCTCAATATAATGAGACACTTTCTCATTGTATTGAGATAGTATCTATCTCATAAAGATGATTATAATGCTATAATTATTATTATCTCATTGTTGTAATGAGATATATTACAATATCTCATTATATATTGTATTATATAAGTATATAGTACTATATCTCATTATGCAGATATGAGATATGACAATATAATATTTTATTTTGAGATAGTAATCACAGTGTCTCATATTGAGATAACGATCTCATAATGAAATATATTGTATTATATCATTATATCTCATTACTATGTTTCTTCCTGCTATATCTATGTAATGAGATATAGCAGGAAACAACTGCTCAGAATATATCTCAATATATCTCAAAACAATGAGATATATTGAGATATTTTGGAATGCTTTGACCTCTCTTGGTATTGGAATTGAGAGGCCAGATGGACAAATCTGTATTATATTGAGATATAATACTATTTTGATATCATGAGATATCAACCACAGTGGTGCCGCAATTATATCTCATTGTTGTAATGAGATATAATACTGTAGAGTATTTTATAGGTTTGAAACTTTAATGTTTGTGATGCTGTCATTCATTCTGAAATGTATCTTGTTTTGTTAGTTTTTGTCCGCTTTGTGTTTTCTCCATTGATTTTGGAGTTAGAAATTTTCGATGTGTCAAGGCACTAAGCTAGTGACCTGGTGAAACATCACTTAGTACCACCTGGGTGTGGGTCAGCGTAAAGGCTGAGCCGGGCATAATTTGGCCTTCATTTCAACGGTCTTGCATGGGGTCCAAGTGCTGGACTTGGACTCCATGCAACCAGTGGAGGTTGGTGGCATGGAGACCAATCGTCTAGCGGCGCCACTGTGGTGTATTGTATTTCCGGTTGTCCTCTGACCTCTCAAGTTGGTTTGACGTCCGACTTACGTGGTGCCACTGCGGTTGATAATATGTTCTCTTGTCCTCTGACCTCGCTGGCTTTTTGGAGGCCCGACTTACGTGGCACCACTGCGGTTGATTGTAGGTCCGTTGCTGGGGGACCTCTGCTTGCTGGGGGACATTTGATTGAAGGGGGACCTGTGGTTGCTGGGGGACATCTGATTGCTGGGGGACCTTTGGTTGCTGGGGGACATCGGATTGCTGGGGGACCTTTGGTTGCTGGGGGACATCTGATTGAAGGGGGACCTGTGGTTGCTGGGGGACATCTGATTGAAGGGGGACCTGTGGTTGCTGGGGGACATTTGATTGAAGGGGGACCTGTGGTTGCTGGGGGACATCTTGCTGCAGGGGGACATCTTGTTGCTGGGGGACATTTGGTTGGGGACCTTTGCAGGCTCCAACCAGAGCCTGCAAAGATGTGATTGTTTCCTCTAATTTGCGAACATGTTCTGATTGATCCTTCAGTTTTTCTTCATACTTTAATTTGATCCTATATTCGTCCATCATAACTTCTATGAGTCCTTTGTTTCTTGAGGCATATATCTCTGCCTCCCTCTTAAACTTGTCCAGCTCTTGAAGAAGTCTGTTGTCCGTTGTTACTTTGGAAGTAACAACGGACAACAACGATCCTCCTATTCTGTCTGAACCACTGATGTTGCTTTCTTGGGCTGATGTTTTCTTCATCTGACGTTCTCTTTCCAACAAGTTCTTCAGGTTTTTAATTTCCTCCTGCTGGACTTTGAGTTCTTTCTCCCTGGCAATTCGTTGCTGTCTTTCCTCATCCAGCTCTTTCTTTAAATCATCGATCTGCCTCGTCAGATTCCAGATGTCATAAGTAGTTTCTTGCTCCTTGTCGTCGAATGCTCTTGGACTCTCGGTTGGTTCGTCTTCAGTTGCAATGGGGCATTCCTCTTCATCATCAAAATGAAGGATTGCATCATAGTCTACCTGGATGTTTTCTTCTATCATCTCTATCCATGAAAGTTGTTGGTCCATGTTTGTTATCTGTTAATTCTTGTTTCTTTGAAATGTGATCTGTTGTGATAGAGCTGTGGAACAGGTCTGAGAAAACACTGTCTGAGAGCTACAATCAAGAGAGAGATTCCTTTGTTGTATCACAGTGATGTCATAACCGCTGATGTCATAGAGACCACTGGAACCGAACATGTTAATTCAACCTGCTGTTTGAAAAATGCCACACAGTAGCACTAATGACATAGTGGAGGAGAATGATCCGGACTGTGCAGCTAAAAACAATGAATGAGACGTGGAGGAGGTGACCAATCCTCGGCATTAAGTTGGCAACATGTTGAAGATTGAAGGCTCACAGGTGAGCCAGAAGCCAGAACTGCTGACAGCACAGTAAACAGATATCATTCAAATGGTGAAGGAGCAGATATTGGAATGGAAATCAACTTGCACACAGACCTGAAAATGCTAACTGCAGTGCTAACTGCTAACAGAATTTAAAAAATGTACATTTACACATCTTTATGTAATATAGTTGAAATGGTTCAGGTTAAATTCTGCTAAAATGGGTTTCATAGTTGTCCTGTAATGAGTGGTTTTTGGCGCCCCCTACTGGTTGCCTTTAAAAGGAGGAGAAACTGGAGATTCCACACAGTCTGTTCTGCACTTTAATATGTAACAGAACAAGTGGGTACACAGTAGAGTGCACCCACAACAAATAATTGCTCAATAACTAAATTTCTTAATCTTGTGTGAGAAATACTTTAACTTCTTTGCATCTGTGATTTGATGTTGACAGAAGCAGCAGGAGTTTCCAGAAAAGCCTCCATCTTCTCCATCACACGTCACTGAGAACAAACCAGTAGAGCCTCTAAAAGATGAGGAGGATGAAGACAAAGGCTTCCCTGGAAATAACTTTCTCTCTGTCACTGATGTCTGTTTGTTTCTGTGTTAACACACTAGCATCCTGTCCAGGGTGACCCCGCCTCTCACCTGGAATGCAGCTGGAGAGGCACCAGCAACTCCCGACCTCACTAGGGACAAGGGTGAACAGAAAATGGACAGATGGATCATTATTCCACCAGAAACATACCTGGAGTGTTGGCCTGATTTTTTTTATGCATGTTTGAAAAAAATCCTTCAATCTCCCATAGCAACTGTTCACCACCTCCTCTATGTTCTCCAGAACCGCCCCGCCCACTGTCACCTTCAGACTAGCAGCAGCAATTAGCAAACACCCTGGGGGAGCTGCACATCTGCTGAACTCATGAGCTACTTCTCTGTGTAACGATGGTTGAAACACTAAAGGAGCCACAATGAGTTACAGGAAGAGCTTCTTCATACCCTGGTGCTTCTCTAACGTCGTCAGTCGAGAACAGAAGCGTACAATCTTCTATTATGATGATTGTAATCATGTATTTGTTTTTTATCATTCTACATTGATGTTCATTGAGAAGTCATGAGATTCAGATGCTTTGACTCACGCTTTGCTCTCCAAGAGGTTAACTCCTCCCACAGAGCCTCCTTCTCACTTTATTGCCGGGTGACTGTTAAGGAGTTTAGTGAAAACTAGATTCAAGCAGTCTGCATTTATGCATCAAATAAATGCTGCTTTTAATCCCACTGTGAGCGCGGAGTTAGTGACAGCTACTGCATTCATGGGCAACACACGTCAGGGCCATGCAGAGACCTTTGGAGGGGCAAGGTCTCAAAGTTAAAAGGGGCACATTGAACAAAAACACAACAACAACCATATTAATCAAGAATCTAATTGGATCCCACTATATTACTGCCATCATGCAGGGACAATGCAAAGCAAATGTAACAGCTATAAAGTTTCTGTTTCTGCTGACAGTCCTGGAGGGCTGAGTTAATCTGAGACTGTAGCTGTTAAACAGACCAGAGGAGAGAAGGTCAAAGGTTATGAAGTCATGAAATAAGCAAATTTGCTGCCACTTTACTAATTCAGCCCTAATAATATCTATTTAACATCTGTAACAACATGGCTGCAGACTGATTTATAGATAAAAAAAAAGGCTCAATGGGGTTAACTCTATATACTCTGAGATCTACAATTATAAGACTGGGATAGAAAACTCAGTAGCTGCTGGTAGGGGCCATTCAGGGGCCTCCAGACATTCAGGGGCCTCCATTCAGGACATTCCAGACATTCAGGGACCAGACATTCAGGGACCCCCAGACATTCAGGGACCTCCAGACATTCAGGGACCCCCATAAAATAAAATTCACATTCCATTGAACAACCATCTTAAACAAAAATGTATAACATAATGACTGCAGTTATTTAAAGCAAAAAGCCAACAATTATTTCTATCGTAGTTATCAAATGCTAACAATATCCAGCCAAATCCCAGCAACCTGAACATGATGATTCCCAGCTAAATCTAGCTTTCATACTGATTGTGGAAAATTTGAGATGTTTTTGAAATTCTTCTGTTAAGAGAAGAACATAAGTGCAACAAATCGATATCAGCAAACTAATCAGTCAGGCTATCTGCTCAGGCAGAGCCTGCTGTCAGCTGCTTAACATACAGTTGTGGTCAAAAGTTTACATACACTTGTAAAAAACATAATGTCATGGCTGTCTTGAGTTCCCAATAAGTTCTACAACTCTTACTTTTCTGTGATAGAGTGATCGGAACACATACCTGTTTGTCACATAAAACAGTCATAAAGTTTGGTTCTTTCATAAATTTATTATGAGTCTGCTGAAAATGTCACCAAATCTGCTGGGTCAAAAATATACATACAGCAACATAAATTGTCAATGTTGGTGATGTAGAGAGTTGTGTCAATCAAATTAGCTTAATGTCATGGTCTCTTCACTTCTTGTAAGTGATTCTGATTGACTACAGTTGTTCACTTGTCATGAGCCCATTTAAAAAGGGCTCATTTGACCCAGTGATCAGACTCAGCCACAAAAGCTACAATGGGAAAGTCAAAGGAACTCAGTGTGGATCTGAAAAAGCAAATTATTGATTTGAACAAGTCAGGGACGTCATTTGGAGCCATTTTAGAGCAGCTACAGGTCTCAAGAGCAACTGTGCAGACAATTATTCACAAGTATAAAGTGCATGGAACAGTTGTGTCACTGCCACGATCAGGAAGAAAATGTAAGCTAGCGCATGCTGCAGAGAGGAGATTGGTCAGGATGGTTAAGAGTCAACCAAGAATCACCAAAAAGAAGGTCTGCAAGGATTTGGAAGCTGATGGAACACAGGTGTCAGTCTCCACAGTCAAGCGTGTTTTACATCGCCATGGACTGAGAGGCTGCCGTGCAAGAAAGAAGCCCTTGCTCCAGAAAAGGCACCTTAAGCCTCGGCTGAAGTTTGCTGCTGATCACATGGACAAAGATAAAACCTTCTGGAGGAAAGTTCTGTGGTCAGATGAAACAAAAATTGAGCTGTTTGGCCACAACACCCAGCAATATGTTTGGAGGAGAAAAGGTGAGGCCTTTAATCCCAGGAACAACATGCCTACTGTCAAGCATGGTGGTGGTAGTATTATGCTGTGGGGCTGCTTTGCTGCCAGTGGAACTGGTTCTTTGCAGAAAGAAAATGGGATAATGAAGAAGGAGGATTACCTCCAAATTCTACAGGAAAACTTAAGACCATCAGCCCGAAGGTTGGGTCTTGGGTGCAGTTGGGTGTTCCAACAGGACAATGACCCAAAACACACATCAAAAGTGGTAAAGAAATGGCTAAACCAGGCTAGAATTAAGGTTTTAGAATGGCCTTCCCAAAGTCCTGACTTGAACCCCATTGAGAACATGTGGACAGTGCTAAAGAAACGGGTTCATGCAAGAAAACCATCACATTTAGCTGAACTGCACCAATTCTCTCAAGAAGAGTGGTTAAACATTCGACCTGAAGCTTGCCAGGAGCTTGTGGATGGCTACCAAAAGCGCCTAGTTGTCGTGAAAATGGCCAACGAACATGTAACCAAATACTAATGTTGCTATATGTATATTTTTGACCCAGCACATTTGGTGACATTTTCAGCAGACCCATAATAAATTTATGAAAGAACCAAACTTTATGACTGTTTTTTGTGACAAGTATGTGTTTCGATGACTCTATCACAGAAAAATAAGAGTTGTAGAACGTATTCGGAACTCAAGAGAGCCATGACATTATGTCTTTTACAAGTGTATGTAAACTTTGACCACAACATGCTGTTTGCACTTTGCCACCTGTAGTTTTGATAATGCTTTAGCTAAAGAAAAGCCATGAGTCATTTTCTGTTTGTGAAAAACAGCCAGAAAATGTATATTTAAAGGTGTGTGCAAGGAATGTGAAACACATTTAAACTGGGTCGGACCGGAACAAGATTCTAATGTAAAGCACTTTGAAATGCCTTGGTTCTGAAATGTGCTATACAAATAAAATTTGATTTGATTTAATTTCCTCTACACTGGCGACTCTTTAAACGTTACATAAAATCACAGTGCTATCAGAAATGTGATTCTGATGGCAAAACAATCAAAAATCTGAAGTCAGGGAAGAGTCTTTGCACAGCAGGGAACTTTTACCGTTATTAAAGCTGCATTATGCAACTTTTACAAACATTTTTCTTGCACATATTTGTTAGAGCTGTCACTGTGCCATGACGGAACAACATGAGAGATGTTCTGAAGCTAAAGTCAAGCTCTTTTGTTTTCTTTTAAATATGGTATAAAATAATCATTAACTGATGAACTGACTAGAAAAATATGTACAGCCAAAACATCCACCAGCTCTCCTGTCCTGTCCTGTTATGTCCTGTCTGGTCTGTCACCAACAGCAACAACTGTGCTTGTTGCTTCTCACTAACCTGTGATTGGCTTGTAATGCCTGAATCTGAGCCTGGAGCCTCTGTTTGTCGTCCAGAGCTGCGTCTCTCTCCTTCTGCAGCCTCAGCAGCTCCTCCTGCCCAGATGAACACATGGCAGTCAGACATAACAGGCCTCAGCACAGTAGCTTAAAGTGATAACGCTTTAATTAAATGATGGCTTTTCTGCTCCGTCACTCTTATTCTGAGTGAATAACAGAAAATGCATGTGTGGGTCTACAGGCGTAGAACAGCGCTCCATAGAGTGCGCTTTAAATGTGCGTTCCCACTGAGCAGCAAGGAGATCAAGTTCTGGATAACTACAGGACTGACTGTTTAAATAAAGGCTTAATTAACGAGCTAACTGACTAATTCATTAACATAAATGTCAACACACCTGATAATGAGGATTGCATTTACATCAGCTCCTGATCCCACACCACAACATTACTGCAGCCTCCTGCACCACATCTGCTGGTGCATTTAAGGACACGGTGGGGAGTAGGATTGTAGAGGTTTGTGAACTGAGGAGTGGGTTTGGATTTACCAAAGTCTAATAGAAAGTATGGAGCAGCAGCTGAAAACAGATTCAGAATGATGTGGTTTATTTATGGTACTGCAGCTAACCTTTATTAACCTACATTAAGACTGAATGATGAAAAGTTTCAGTGAATGAGCCCCATGGTGAGATCAGTCCAACCCTGACCTGTTGCCTCTGGTACTGGGTTAAAAAACAGGAAACTTTTGAATTTTGAGGGAAATTACAAAACAAAACAACAAAAATTATAAAAATGTTCTCATCAGGTTTTCTGGCATTGAGGAAATAGAAATAATTTTGGTAATTCTAACTGACATAAAACAAGAAATGTTTGGTGTGATGTAACACTACACAGTAGGGAAAAAAATGAGTGTGTGTTTTTATTTAGCGCGTGTAAATATCTGGTTTCAGCTGTAACTTACTGGTCTCCTGGTGTGTCAGGGTTCTACAAAAATGCAAACTTCTAAAGCGTTCACGTTTTCTGTCTCATGTCTCTAATGGATTTAAGTTCTTCTAATGAAATGTTGTGAGTGAGTGGAGTTTTGACCGTTTACCATTCACTGCTCTCCACCTGGTCACTTTCATTTCTCTTGTCTACAAGAAAGACGGCCGGAGCCTTGGAATATTATGGGCTGGAAATGATCAGATGCTGGACTTTCCTCCTAAGATGATGTTCTTTTGAAAGTGAAGCTTGCAAAAACAGAAGTCTGTTAACCAGCTAATATCAGGAGAGACTGATGGCAATGAGAAAATAAAGCTTTTTCAGAACACCGGCCCTTTAATATGCCACGTCATGCGTTATCTGGCTTTAAATACTCAATTACAGTAAACTTCCAAACTTTGAGACAGCTAATACAGAAAGTGAAAGATTACCAAATTCCAACAGGTCTCCCACACCTGCTGCACCCTCACTCCACTCATCAACTCTGCTGTGGGTGTTAAACCCATCAGCTGACTCTTCCAGCTGTATCTTTGGTGAAAGTGCGTGGAGGCTGACTCCAGCTGGGATTACAGGCCCGACCCTGACCTCCTCCTCCTCTGGCTCTATTCTAATTAAAGCCTCCGAGGTCTGAGAGTTTAAAGTGAGACATCAAAAGAGGAACCAAACCCAGAGAGTCAATATGTGTCTTCTCCAGCCGGGCCGGAGGAGACGCTTCAAAAGGGCTGCCAGCCTTATTAATCAGAATCATTTCCAAATGAGGTGATCAGTAAGCAGGAGTGACACAGCGCTGACCTTTAACATCAGGAGTTAAGGTCAACGAAAGAAAGGAAGAGTGGTGGGAGGAGGTAATAAAACTACTGTGCTGGGACCTTTGACATGATGAGGGCAGATTAGAGAGACGGGGGAGGAGAATAAAATGACGGGTTCTTTATTGGCCATGTGAAGAGGGAGAGGAAGAGGATGGAGCTGATGGAGCCGGAGGGGTTAGGAGGAAGGACGGGCAGAACGAGGGAACGTTCTTTGACCTTTAACAAGAAGAGTTGAGGTGAACAGGAGAGGACATTAAGGAGAGGAAAGAGCTCATTCAGGCTGTGGAAATGAGGTGAGAATGAGCTTAATATCATAAGCCTTTTTTACACATGAAACCACATAATCAGCTGCAGACTTTCTGCTCAGAGTCAGACGAGTGGGAGCCAGGAGCAGAGAGGTGCAGCCGTCACAGAGAGAGACGGAGGCTAACCCGGAGCCCACAGAAAGCAGCTTCAGATGAACGTCACAGCGCCAAAACGACATCAGAACCCAGACACGGTCCTGTCAGCTGTCCGGTTTCTGACTTCCTGGTGAGGGGAGCCACAGGGACCCACTTCAGGTCACCTTCTGGTTGTCGTGTTTAGGGTAGATCACCAGCGCTACGGTTTGTCCCAAATCAGAATCCTGATGCCGTCACACAAAAACATAAGACCCGTCCATGACACCGAGGCGATACAGTGAACTGTCAGGGAACTCACGATTCAACAGCTGCGATCTCATTGACGTTAAAGGTGCTCAAACTGGAGCTATGAAAATAAATTTGCTTTTGTTTTTGACAAAAAAAAACACGTTTTACAATAAAAAGTTTTGGCGCCAGAATGATGTGGGTTTTTGGTTGTATTGAAATGAATGTATTTCATCAAACTGCCACAGGAAGTGACAGGAGGAGGATAAACAGACAAACTGCTGCTGAACTTTAGCTCTTTACCAGTTTAAAGGAACATAAACTGGTGAAATAAAAGGTTTGTTGTTTTTATTCTACGTCAGAGACATGGTTCACCACTGCACTATAGTGTAGGGATGAACATTAAGACAGCAATTAGGAACATACTTTAAATATTGGGATATGTATGAAAGTGCAAAGTAAAGCCAAAACATTTGGGGGAATATCATTTTCAGTTCATATCACCCAGAATCTTTTTTGCAGCATAACAGCTTTTCACATGTTATGACTCATATTTCAGACCCATGCATGGAGAAGGTCTTTAACCTATTTGTATTAAAATAGTGGAAAATATGGTTCTTTGTTCTGAGAGTTTTCTAAGAGGTTGTTCCCAAACTGACTGGCTGGGATTTTGTATCACTTTGGTTTTGCATCTAGAAGGAAAAAACTTCATTTCATTAAACTCTGGTTTGCTTTATGAGCTTCTTATTTTAATTCTCAATCCACTTTTCCTTTTTTTTCCGAAGGTGAAACCTTTTCAAGGATTTTTAATCAAGTTAAAAGATATTTTTTCTTAGACAGGTCATGTGCTGAAAGGTCACATGACCTTTCACAGCTTAATTACATTTTTTTACCAATCTGACTGGTTGCTTAATTTGCTTCATTAGTGTTTAACATTTGGCCAAAATGAGACGCTTAAAACAAACGCTGAGTAACATTTTCACTTGAAGCTCTTATGGAAGGCGCCATGCTTGAATGGAACACTGAAGGGCTTTACATACAGACTCAGCCAAACTTGGTGTTCGTTTTCTGTTTACTGGTAAAGTTTAACCAGAATCTGGTTTAAAATGTCCAGATATTTCACAGGATACATAAAGTCATGCACTCTAAAAAGATCCTCATGGACCATTGAAAAGAAATAGGCACACAGCATCACAGGACAACAAGTGAATTATGGGGTTCCTAAAGGAGCAATCCTTATTTCACATTTATGAATCTGTTATAAAACTGATTAAACTTTAGCTTTAATAACATAAAGCTACATATTTTTCAAAGTTTAATCAGTAATACTTTTATAACAAATTTATGTCAGGTCATGATTTCTAGGTTAATGTCAAGTTATCACAACGAATACATTTTGAATAATGTCAACTTTATATGAAAAGTGTCATGATGTTCCGAATGACACTTTATGACAATAGTCATAAATATTCATGAAGACTTACTCAAATTTATGACGGCGTTATGACAGTCTTATTCACAACCAGTCAAATAAAATGTTACTATTATTTTTTAAATCAGGTAGGCAGGTGGCAGCTCATCCAAGATGGTGCCTTCAGATTCCTGAACACTGCCAGTAACATGGATCCCATAACAACCAGTTCTCCAATCACTGCACTGACTCTCTGTTTTCTGTCGGGCTGAAATCCAAGTATGAACCATCCACACTGCAGCAAGAGCACTTTGGTCAACCAATAAGGTTCAGAAGCAGCTCTGAACTGGAGGGTTTTAGTCTCCATCCAAAGGAACTCAGTGTTTCAGCTGTTTTGCTGTTTGAAGGTTTGTTCCAGATTTGTGGTGCATAAAAGCTGAATGCTGATTCTCCATGTTTAACTTAAAATGTCGGTTCTATTTGAGCTGAACTTAAATATTAGAGTTAATGAAGCACGTCTTTCCTCTCCTGTCCTCAGAGTGATGATGCTCTGGATTGCCTGGTGTATAAACGTGACTGTATGAATAAACTCGGCTGACTATTCCTAATCAGGAGCAAGAAGTGTTCCTCATGAATTGATCTCACCAGAACAGTTTCAGTTGAAGCCACATCAACCTCCATCATGTCCTCCAACTTTTAAAGGCGTCTCTGCTCAAGTAATCCTGAGTGATGGTCACAAGCTGCATACTCTGTAACATTTCAGATATGTGGTCGAGGTCTGGTATCAACATATACTGTTAAAAGGTTATGGTAAATTGTGCTGCATCCTTTAGTTTGATTTGAAACTTTAGGTTCAAGTCGGTTCAAAGGCCTGATTTAAAAGTTCAGCCAGGAACTGTGGTTTGTGATTTGGGCTGCAGGATTTCAGCAGCTCACTGAGTGTCTGGCGTTAATTTGATGGCAGCTGCTGATGTTTCTGTGTGAAATTAAAATGCTCTCCCGGTTCTAATCCCCCCAGAGCCCAGCCTAATTAACAGGCTTGAGGAGGATACACAGAGCAGCGATACATTAATAACAAAATTTAATTTATTTCAGGGGAAAAAGAGATGCAGGCAGAGATAAAGGAGCATATTTGTTAGCATGAAAATTTCATTCTTCTCTTGTGTGAGATTTTTCTGTTTTCTTTAGAGTGTTTTAGTCTTGATTTAAGTGTAAGCTTTAAGCCTTAAGCACAGACAGGTGCAGGGTTTAAGCAGGAACCTATGCATGTTAGCCAGGATGAGGGAGGAAGGAGTTCCCTCCTCAGGAAACACAAGAAGTGATCGACAAACTAGACTCGATTCAAAGAATTTCCACTAAAGGATTTCAGATATGTTTTCATTTTATCTGGATATAAAGGGAGGATTTAACATCAGTTTTTTCTCAGATGGACCAATACAAATCTTTGTGACAAATGTTCCTACAGCATTTCATCTAATCTCTCCATGATTGGATCATATTTGGCATGAATGCAGAAGGTAACCAGGGGCAGAATGTGTCTTTGAGAATTAAAAAGTAAAAATTATAATACCTTCACGTTTTTTATAAAAAAGTTCAATTTATACTTTCTGGAGTTCACAACTGTGAACTCCAGAATAGAACAACACCCAATAACTAGAATAATATTTTGCACCAATCTGATGTTTGAGGAACATAAATAATCAATCTTATTTATGTGTATTTATTCTATCATTTAGGAGCAAAAAGTTTAAATGTAAAATATTGCTTATTTTGTCAATATATAGTTTAACTAAACAAAATAATGTGTTGATCACATTAATTAACTCAATTTAAACATTTGAATCGAGTCCCACCCCTAATATGAACATATTTCTACAGTGGTGTTGGAGCAAATGTATGAATGGATGAAAGAATACAAGAATTGAGTAAGATGGACGGATAATAATCATAATAATGGATGGATGGATGATGAACAGAGAAGTTGAAGTTATCATCAGTAGTTGTTTACCTGGCTGAATGACTTGTCCCTCTGAAGCAGGTCTTCCTTCAGCCATTTACACTGCAGACACACAGAAGGAGGAGTCAGAGCTTCATTAAATCATCTCACTGGAATAGTAATAAAAGCCAGAAGAAGGGAAGCATGAGTATGAACATCTGGGACAATATTAATAACCAATATCAACATTGATGTTTGGGCTGACCGATTGATCGATCGTTTTTTCCCGATACTCTTTCAACATGTCACAATCTTCCGCTGCATCACTATTGCTGTCACATGACCAAACACACATCACAAGGTCGACCCAGAAACACACAACAAGCAACCTGGAAATAATCATCTGTTATTCATATCGGCCCAGTTTTACTCGTCAGACCAAAACTAAAAGGATGAACAAAAATCGCCCATGAAAAGCTCACTATACACATTAAGAGGGGAAACAATGGAAACATGACATCATTGATTCTTTATTCTTAAAACTTTATTACTTCCAAATGATATGGTGATTTCCACATCACTAAATATGGCCCACTGTAGATAAAAGCTTCCAGCACTGTGACAGATTGTAGATGGAATAAACCTTTTCCTTCCAGCCAAATCATGTTTGCTTTATATTCATTTCACTGTTTTGACTTGAGTTTTTCCCACGCTTGTAGTTCCTTGAGGAGTTTTCAAAGTTTTTGTTAAAGATGGTTTCTCTTACTTCACTAACCAGATTTATAAAGCCAGCTAAATTTACAACTCCAAACATTTCTTATAGAAAATCAATCATCCACAAACTTTTCATTATTGAAAGAATAGTTTATTGATCTCAAAGGAAAATTAATATATCCTTAAAAGGAGTCATTATAGATAGTGATATCTGTGGACACGATGGCTCTGCTGTGGCTGTATTTCCTTTGACTGACTCATAGCCGCTCACTTCAGGTTCAGCAGGAAATCTCGCTGTGTTCTCCCCTGAGCATCTTTTTTTGAGTGGTTTCCTTTTGAGGCCAAGATCAGAATGGTTTGAAACGTTTCTTTATTAATGTCTGTGGTTTAGATTTAAAATTTTAAGTATAGAAACAAAGCGCTTTTAGGAGGCAAGAAAAGTGGAAGCACCATTTCACAGTCCTTCTAGCTTCTGTTGGGAAATTCAGGTATAACAGCAGCATCAAGATATGTAGGATTCCACAAAATCCTACATAAGATCAAAAGATATATATATAAAATACCACATTAACAATAATAATTTCACAGTACAAAATAAAGTCACATAATTGTGAAGAGCCCTTTTGATAACTATCCATGTTGATGTGGCACAGGCAGATTTCCGACAATATGAGTGGTGACTGTGCATCACCAGATCAGCTGAACTTGCTGAGATGCAGGTCGCAGTGTGGAAGGACATATGGCGTATCAGAACTGTAATGGTCTGTGCACAGAATGTTTCTCCCAAAAACTCAGAAGCAGCTCGGCCTTCCAGGAGATAAAAAAAAGTATATGCAATTGTGTCAGATACGTAGAAAGCTATATGTATCTGATACATATATAGGCAGATATATGTATCAGATATATCTGCCTATATATATCTGACACAAACCAGCACAGATGTGCACTGAAGTAGGCTGGCAGTTGCCTTATGCAATTCTGCTTGATTCTCGTCTCCTTCGATGCTCTGTCAGGGAGTTCTGGTAAGCTTCATAGCGTAGCTGGAACTTTACATACACCACGACCAAAAGTTAGCGACTGGGTAAAATCAGATCCAATCATTTAAAACTTCTAAAGAGTCCACGCCTCCAGCAAGTAATCATTTCTGAACAGCTGAGGGTTCAGACCTTCTGTCAAAAGCACAGCTTTGAACAGGGGCTGGTTTTTACCAGGGCAGTACTGAGCAGGCTTACACTGGTAATGGTAAAGTTTGGTGGATGAATTGTGTGTGTGTACATGTGGGGTCATGTCTGCTGATTAATTTTGGATAACAAAGTTAAATATTGTGTGAATAATTCGACCACTTTTGGCAAAAGTTACCAGAAAGAATGAATCACACTTGTATTGCTAAATTGTTGGACTTCTGTTTCACATTCCACCTACTAAGGGATCACCATCATGTCATATCGACACTGAGCACAAGATTTCCCAGCATGCATCAGTATGACATTAGTGTTTCTGGTGTAAAAGAAAATGAGGCTATTAGACTTAGGTAAATCCACTGTCACTTCTCTCATTTAGAGACAAAAAGGAAAAGTTTTTCAGCTTAGAGTGTGACATTAGAAGAGATTCATTATTAATCGGGGTGAACAAGAACAGCCCTGGGTTCCTTCGAAGTATCGCAGACAGGTTGACAAAGAGCCGCAGCTCAGCCTTCATCGGGGTGTTCTTAATCATCTTCTGAGTTATTGAAGTTATGCAAGCTATTGAAGTTTTAAAAAAGTAATTTATGGATTTATTCTCTTTTGCTGCATTTTGGCTAATAAAAGTTAATTAAAAACTGGAATAAAGTGCTCCAGTGTCTCATGCACCTGTCAACAAGCAACTCCAGCTGTTTCAGCCCTTTGGGTCACTCAGGGTAGTTGCGTGGGCATCAAACCGGCAGGCTTCTTTTTGGGGGTCTTGTCAGGGAGTGAGGTGGTCAGCAGCTCCAGGTGAGGTTTGATGAGTTCTGATAACCTGTAATTACCTGATATCAATTCAATAAGGAGCAGGAAGCTCCATCTGGCGTGCAGGTTGGAGTGCTCAGGAAGAACCCTCCCCCTCTTTCAAATACTTCCAAGAACCCCCAGCTGCTGAGGGAGATAATCCCTGAGAGATGAAAGGAGGGAATGAGGAATCGGCGAGCAACAAGGGGTGGAGAGGGATGGGGAGGGGTGGGATCCTCCAACGTGGAGTGCTCTTTCTTCTTCTTCTCTGAGGATTATGGCAGCATTTGAAACATATTTCACTGCGGCGCAGTGCTGGAATGAAGGCGGGATTAAGGTGTTACCATTGAGGGGTGGTGTTAACGTAATAGGGATAGTTGTTAAAAGACGGTGAAGCAGTGTTATTGGCGGGGGTCACTGGTAGTGATGGAAGTTGATACACTGAGGTACAGCTTGAAGGAGGCAGGCATCAGAAAGAGGTTAAAATGTAAGGCTACAGGTGCTGGTGAGGGACAAGTCAAAGGTTTTAGTCCTTTGACTGCCATACAGCTTCACCTAGAAGACTACCATCTTTTATATGCAAATGAAGTATTTCCACATAAAGATGCTACAAGGTGTAGGATCTGGTATGGATTCTATATGTCAATGCTTCACACATTCTCGTATTACTATATCTAAAACTGACACAACACCAGCAGGTAAGGCGAGTGCAGCGTCTTGGCCAAGGATACAATGAACTAGGAATTGCAGAAATAGCAGGAATTGAAATGGCAGCCCACCGATTGAAGGGAAAACTCCTACTGCCATCACCACCATCACCACAAGGGGTAATGCCTCCTTTGAAAAAAATAACAGGAGGATGATAAGAGGTGATGGGTGGGTCAGCTGCAGTATCAGTGTGGTGGTTGGCTAGCAGTAAGCTGGAATAAACGCCTCAGCCAATGGGAGTAGTGACAGGTTCTGACAAACAGGGCTGTGGCCGATCCATCAGACCAATTATGGAAGAGATTGAAGTCAGTGGCCTTCAGCATTGACTACAGCGCATTGAACAAGACAAAGTGTAGTAAGTCATACGAGTGTTACTTCTGAGTGGAATAGGAAGTCTACATCCTCCTCAATCTTGTCAATCTTGCTTATCTGACCAGTGATGTTCCTCTTTGCTCTCTGGTGTTTGCTGCAAATTACTCTCCATCGTTCTCTTACAGCATCACCTGCGTCAGGTGATGCTGTAAAAGCATCACCTTCATGTTAGACACACCTCGACTGTTCCTGGTCCCCCTCCGTAAACGCCTGCTTTTTCAGATTGAGGAGCTCCTTAAGGGTGATGCAGGTCTTATTATTTGGAAACCAAGTTCTAGCTTGTATCACAACATCCCTACAAAAGTCATCATCTGTATTGTTCTCCAGTGGGTCTAGTAGTGCACTTAAATTAAAACAGTCTCGTTAAGACCCTCTCTGTTATCCATTTTCTGAAGGAACAGGTTGTTGAACAGCTTTAATTCTCAGAGGTTTTATGTGGGTGAGAAGAAAACCAGACTGTGATCTGGTCTGCTATGGGAAGGCGTGGTAAAGCAAAGGACATACAAATGTCCTTGGCATTTGCACAAAACAGAACCAATGTCCTGTTTTCCTAAGCAGGCCGGTCCACATATTGAACCATCCTGAATGAGGCTTATTAAATTAATTCCCTTCAGTAGGATCTTCTTCTGTAGAGCCATGGTCCTTCTGAAGCTCACATGCCCAGCAAACACACTGCTTGGTGGTTTGTTGCTATACAGAACCATAAACTGGAATGCACTGTTTTTTAGTAACTCCAAACTCCTCTAACATTAGAGGAGTTAGGTGAATATAAAACATACATCCCAATTATTTTATAATAAACAATCTACACCAGGAGCAGTTTCTGAGTTGCGGGTGATGACCTTTTCCATTCAACAAACATTGTGGAAGGGTTAATAGAGAAGCAACGATGTGATGACTTCCTCAAGGTTGAGTTTCAGAAAAAGCAGTAGCTTCTTAAAGAGACAGCAACCCAATTTCAAGGTGTAAAATTAGGAAGTCAAGTTTCTTTAAAGTCATATTTGATATATGCAGCATTTTTATAAGAACTGATGGTAAAGTTTCTTGATTATGTTATAAAATCCCATTGTATGTGTTTGGAAAATACACCAAGAGTTCAAGTCAAAACTCTCATCATTAGGGCAGAAGTCTAAATCAAGTCTGGGGTCCTATTATTGGCAATATAAATCAAACACTAGCAGTGTTAGTGTTCATCATGTCACTAACAGGTGATGTGATGAACAGAAAACCATTGTTAATGTCTTCAACTGTCGTCATAATGTTATGCCTGATTGTTAAATGTCATGAATGTTAAAGGGACATTATTTCTTTTTAACATATCTGAAGTATACTGATGTGTAGCTACAGGTACAGTGGTGCTCCTCTATGGAAAGAGTTTCAGCTTTTATGTTTTCCAGGAAGAACTTTCTCATTTCTCTTTTCGGTTCCTCCCATTCTCTTTTGAAGCCAGTTGCTTTGGTTACCACCGCTGTTTGGCGATGCTGGATCAGTTTAGGTAACCATGGTTACCGCACTCTGTCAGTCACAGCAAGGAAACAGATGAAGGCTCCTGATCTGATTTTTTTTTTTCATCTGGAAAAATATCAGAGGCGGGGCTTTTGAGCCCACCACCTGCCGCAGAGCATGCTGGGAGCACAACCAATCTCCACATTCAACTGGCCAACTCTATTTCGCTCATATCCCACCAACAGCCAGACTCATCTCTTTTCATTTCTGCTGATTTCAACCCCACCCCCACAGAGAGCAGTATATAAATTGTGGGTAATAAATCCAACACTCTGCAGGTTTTGGTAATAAACTCTGTGAATTGAACTTTGATCATAATCAGCCTCCAGAGGAGAAATGGGGGTTAGGTGTGGGGGAGGGGGGAGAAAATGTGGATTTTCTACTTTAAAGTAAGAATGAAAATTGTAGCTAGAAACTCAGAAATAAATAAAAAACCACATACAAGAAAATGTGGGACATATCTCTGCTGGCAAATAAAGGATCAATAATAAAGTTTAGCATTTAGATTGATTATCAGATCCATCTTTAAGCGACTGACTTTTGAAGCAATCAGAAGATATTATTTCTTATATTCCATTAATGCATGAGTGTGTGTACAAATAGCAACCTAATTAAATATTTTGTGTTTTATTAATAGATGTTCACATATCAAAGTATAACCTCTGGAAAAATAAGTGACATTACTGCATGTAAAAATGGTTTTGATCGTGAGACACAGAAGGATCCCATTATGACACTCTACTTCCTTATTAGCCAATGGCAAAGGTCTAATGCTAAAGGTCACAGAGCGGTGGAGCCACAGATTATGAGGAGAGAGAAGCTCAGAATCGATAGTTCTACATGACGTCATGCCTCCTACATCCGGGTGTTCTGCCGCTGATGGAAGAAGCCTTCTACTTCATTGTGTTTGAGCTAATTGTGCTACACACTCACAAGCATTGATAAGTATGTCTGGCTGACATCCAGAGGAGACACAAGGTCATGTAATACAGGACAGATTTGCTCTTCTCACTTTATTAGCGCTAAGGACATTTTCAAATGTTTCTAAACATAACCAAATTTTGACATCAGTCAGCATATTAAACAGACTGCTGTAAAAAAATAACTTTGTAGGAAAACCTGTAGTTCAAATCAGTTTAAGTTAGAGTTCCACAAATATAAATTGGCAAAGAAAGAGGAGAAAAATAGCTTATTGATATGCACTCATGTGACTAATGTGTTGAAGCATGGAGGACAATGGGGTCAATAGATCAACCTGCTGCAGCAACAAATTCTTATTAAAAATATTTATGGATGTGAATAACCTCCAGGTCTTTGCATTGCTAACTGAACCCTGTTAGCCTCTCTAGAACCTGCTTCGTTTGCCGTTACTTTATGTGAGTTTTTCTCTCCAGTCCAAAGGTCAGGCTACTGTTTCAGTCTGGACAAATGTGTAATAGGGCCACCTCAAAACTTTAAGCCAAAAAAAAAAAATCCATTTCATCATTACCTTGCTGTGTAAACATGGACTGATAGTGGATTAAACTTTCTTTACTGAGCTTTATAATTTTTTATTAGTTTAATTAAAACGTTAAGTGGTGGGAAAAAAAATCAATGATGTTTGATCTGCTTACGTGCAAACTCACCTTGTCTACAGATTTGTCTCGCTCCTCCATCACGGCCTTCATCTCCTGAGCAGTGATGTCACTCCTTCGCTGCTGTGCTAGCCGTATGCGCTGAACTAGAGCTGAGCCAAACTGCTTCACTTCCTGGACCGAGTCGGCTTCGCAGACATGCTGGAGGAGATCTTTGATGTCCTGAGAATCAGAAACAATCAGATTGGACCTGGTCTGGTCATCAGTTCTAGCATAAACCAAAAATTGGTTTGTAAATGTGCTGAGTCTGCTCACCATGTCAACGTCCTGCAGGCTGTTGTCATCCGACCTGACAACAGGAGAGCAGATAATCTGTTTGTGGAGCCTCTGAAGCTGGCATGTCATTTGTGTAGAATAATTTTATCTTAAGAAAAGACTTCCAAGGTACAAAAAGCATGGGACTTCTTTTTTTTCCAATTCAGTTTGTATATATGATACCATTTCACAACAAATGTAATCTCAAGGCAAAAAATTTTTTTTTCGGTTCCATCACACATTCATTCCAATTGATACGACCAAGCAGCAGATTAGCCTGAGTTTATCATTCAAGTGAGTTTAAAATCTAAGAAAACTCAGCAGAGTCACCTGCAGAATTCACTCCTCCTGGACGAACGACTTAAAACAAACGCTTGCTTTGTGTTCCTGATCTAACAGTAATCCCTCATAATGAGCATGCATGTAGCAACGGTAAAGAGGAAATACTCCCTTGGAAAAGGAATTTTTTTTTTGTGGGCACATAGTGGCATTTTATATTATAATCGGTTACCTTTAGTTGTAATAAAAATGCTATATATATCAATATATATGTCAAATATGACTTTATAACTTAATGCCTTAAAACTGGCCCTCTGTCTCTTTGAGAAGCTCCTGCTCTTTCTGAAACTCCCCCTCCAGAAAGTCGTCATAACACGGTTCCTCTATTAACCCTTTAACAACATTTGCACTGCGAGGTAGCTTGAAATGAGCTCAGCAGATGTTGCATTTTCAGCAGGTGTTCGCTACTTGCTGCTGGCTCGTCTGAAGGAACTGAGTGTGCTAGTCATGGGGAAGACTGCTCACTGTGTTGGAAACTCAGATAAAGACCTGAAGAAGATGCTGTTGAAACGTGGCAGAGCGTTACTATCCAGTGAAACTAATCCTGTGCCACTCAGCGAGGCAACATAAAAAGTAAGAAAGAAGTTCAGTCCTGGAGACTTCAGTCCTGTGCTCTGATGAAACTAAAACTGAAGTGCCCGGCCATAATGAACATTAGAGGGAAAAGAGGGAAGTTGTAAAGTACGGAGGTGGCAGCATCATGCTGTGGAGTTTCTTTGCTGCAAGGACAGAGAAGCTGGTCAGACCTTAAGCGACTAGAGCTAACATTGGGGGGTGGGAGGCTTGGGAGAGAAGCAGACTTGTTTGTTGGAATGGTCCAGTCACAGTCCAGAAATAAATCCACATGTAAACAACAAAACTTGACATTTTAACTAAGTTGAGATTTCAGCAAAAAATAAAGTTTTTCATTAAAGTATTAGGATGAGTCACCCTTTCACTCAGCAGTTAGCCATTAACTACTATTTTAATTACCTCTAAAATCCATAAGAATTTGTGGCAGGAATGTAACAAGATGTGGAAATGCTGAAGAGAAATGAATACTTTTAGAAGATGCCATCACCCTGGTGTTTGACTTGTCTATATATTTAACCTACAGAACACGTTTGCTCTTCCTGTTACTCTGCATGAACCGTCCTCCAGTGTTTGCTCTTCAGACTATTCAGCTTATTTCAAAAGTTCCAGCCAAAGCAATACAAGCCATGCTAATATGTATATTGTCAATGACAAATAAAAGGTGTAACTTGGTGCCCTGTAGTCAATTACTGAGGTCCTACAAAGGTTCCTGGTCTCTGTGTTCCTACCACTGACCACAGCGACCGCCTGATAGATTACCTGAGCGCCATGCAGCAGCTGTGCAATAATTTTGTTCTGCGATCCCTAAAGTCCATGTTAAAATCTGTCATTTTGAATTCATTTTGAAGCAGTGGAGGCTTCCCTGCAACGGACCGCTCTCTGCTGTTCTCGGATTCTTCCTCCTCCTGACGGAGGACGTGCAGCTAGTAGTAACTACCTGATCTTCTGTCTCTCCTCCTGGGAAGTTCTTTTCATTTAGTCTGCTGCTGTTTTGCTGTAATAAACTGTAATAAGGTGGTCGAGGCGGCTCCGCTCTGCAGGGAACAGCAGATAATGAAAGACCGGCCAACTCCAATAAAGCTCCACTAACACCCTGCTTACAGCCCCCCATCCAGCCTGGCTCAGCCCGGCTCGGCTTGGCTCGCTCGGCCGCCTTCATTACCACTCCCACACACCTTCACTCAGGCACGCCGCGAGCAGCCATTAGTGGGAGCAGATCCAAGAGAGAATACCATCAGTCTGTGTTTGTTCCTTTGACAAAGTTTTACAAGTTGTCTTCTTTGGAGAGACAGAACCTAATGTGATGTAGCTGCTGTTGTTGGAAATCCTTCATTTCATCTGAGGGAATTTCCAGGAATCTGAAGGAAGTTCTTGTCTTGTTCCGTAACTTGAAAGATGGTTGCAGAGTAACCCCATGTCGCTACTCTGTAAGTCCATATGGGGGCGCTTCATTTGACAAAACTTTGTTTTTACTCAGTGTGATTTTTTTCAGATCCAATCTCTGGTCTAAGAACATGTTTTGTATTTTTAACTTTTATTTTACCAGGATAAAAAGAAAAATAATTGAGATTAATAACCTCTTTTTCAAGGTATGAGTTGCAACATGAAAATAATTTAAAGCCTAGTGGTTTCAAGGATGTCAGCAGAATGTTAGACATGTATGCAAACAAATGCTGAGCCTCTGAGGTTTAAAGTTACGCGGGAGAACATTTGGACCTCACTGCAAAACGATGTGTGAAAACCCAACATTCCTATGGACTCACTTTCTCCACAGTAACATGATGGTGGCAGCATCATGGTGTGGAGATTGAGTACTCCAACAGAGATGTTTAGATCAAAGCACATCCACATGTTAAAATAACCTAAAAAAAATAACCATTAAAAAAAAAACTATGAAAAGCATCCTGAAAAACGCTACCCAGATCTGATGTCATTTCATTACCAGTCTGTTGCCCATGTGCAATTCAAGTCTACTTCAATAGCCATGCAAAGATGTTTTGACTCTGGTCTGTCACTCCGGTCATCAAGGGATTGCCAGCTTGCAGTGCCAACATCACAGTCAAGACAATCCATCTATTCATGAGCCGTTAAATGAAGGCAGGTGCCACTGGAACGGAGGTGTCTCTGGTTAATGGGGGTCCGGTGGGAACAGAGGTAAGAGTTCTTCCTGAAATCAGTGATTCGCCGGTTTCAGTCCATGCCCAGTCCTTTTGTCATTTTGTCCTTGGGCAAGGCATTTCACCCACCTTGCCTGATGATGGCGCGCTAATCTAAAGGTCACATGAAGTTTGGAGGTCGGTAGACAGATGGGGGCATCGGTGCACCCCAGTGACCTCTGACCCAGTCCTGTGATTCCATGTGGTCTGTCTCTTTTAGGCTGAGCTCCTGTCTTTCCCAACTGTCAGTGTATGAAACAACTAGGCAGACACAAAATAGCGTGATGGTCTATAAACATCTCTGGTTGTCTGAATCCTAAAATAATTACAGCAGCTGAGAGACTGTCCAGCAAACTGTCAGCCAGGAACTTCAGGAGGAAAAGAAACACAGTCTTGCTTTATTCACATGGACATGAAACACACATTCACTGAGGTCACCTCCTCAATCAGCAAAACACACATGCTAATGCCCACACACTAACACACAACAACATGAAGCGGCACACTGCAACACACTCGCTGAGGTATTCAAGGCTTCCTCCTGCCACTGGAAAACACACACACACACGCACACCAACAAAAACTGACACACACTCTGAGTCCTGACAGATGGAACATGCTCCTCCATATTCTGTCCTCATAAAAAAGGACTGTGGCCTCCAATATCAATTACCCTCTCACTCTGGGGGTGTGAGGGTGGGTGTGTTTGAGGCAAAGGAAGAAGAACTAGGAAGAGGGGGTTTAATTCTAATTAGATTTTCTGGTCTATTTGGCTGCTGCTTGAAGAAGACAAGAGCTCATTTCACAGCCCTCAAACCAGAGTGAGGAGGTGCATAATGAAGGGGGGAGGAAGAGGAGAGCGGTGGCGGCTTGTGATCCTTCTTCAGCAGACGCTAAACATGTTTCCCATGTAAATAAATGAAAACGACAGATCTTCCTCGGAGAAACTGCTGGTCACTGGAACAACAGCAAACAAATATGGAGATCTTAGAAAACACACCGTGGTAGCTTTCCGATACCGAAAATGAACAGAGTGTGATGAACTAGGAGCTAAGCTCTCCTCAGAATAACTCACTCTTACTCTAGAGTGTCAATTTGTCAAAGCTGCTTCATTTGGTTCATCGATTCTGCAACCCAAACAGAAGTCAACCAACCATCAAGTCAGTAGAGGGATTATTTCTGAGTATGCAACCTGACTGCAGAAAGCTGTCACCGGCTGCTATGGTGACCCATCACTGTCTTACCCTTTTAACACTAGCTAGCATGTTGCCAACATACTACCACTGTTTACCACAGCCTGATAAAATAACTTATGCTACCAAATTGACAGTGAATGAGACGCGTCTCAATGACCCAAATGTGTTACATGAAGACGAGAGGAAAATTGTCACAAAAATGTGAGAAAAAAAATGTCAGACTTCAGCAGGCGGCGGACATCACTCACTAGGAATATTAAAGAAAGTTTTTTCACGGTAAGATCAGCTCTCTTTCAGTCCCTCTAAAAATATCACAACATATCCATAGTGAGGAAGGACCCAAGTGTAAAACCCCAATAGGGTTTTCCTAAAACTATAAGTTTATATTAAAGCACAATTCATACTTGCAAAGGACCAATGATAAATGATAATTTCATTTACTTTGGTCACAATTAGCACTCATTTAAACTGCAGGGAATTTCATGATGTTCTAATTCATATTTTATGGCTGGGCCAAAAAAAAAAATGCAGTGTTTGGTCATTCTTACAGAAAAATCACACCAATTTCACCTATTAGAATTACTAGTGAAAACTAGGCACCACATGAATGGGATTTGCACCGAGAACCTGCTTGCTACAAGGTAACAGGGCTGCCAAATGCACCCCTAACTCAGTTCCTGAGTGTTCTGACAGAAAATTGATCCAAAACATTAATTCTACTTTTCTTTGTAGATTGTTGAATGTTTATGATGTAATGTCATGTGTGTTGTTTTACAAGAGGCATCTGACAGTTATGTACTGGTAAACCTAATTTCCATTTTCTGAACGTTTTTATCTTTTTGACTGTTTTCAACCAACTCTAATCAACTCTACAAATTTAGATGAGAAGAATATTCAAACATCCAGTCAGTTATGGATACAAATATGTATTTTACCATGTGTTTCTATGATGTTTTAATGTTTATGATTTGCTGTTTTCTTTTTGTCTCTCTTTAAAGTGCTTTGCGTCTGAATGGTACAGTAGAATTAAACACACAAGATAAAAAGTACTTTGTTTTTCCCATTAAACCAAATAGCAGTTGCAGCATATAGACCGGAAAGCCCAGAATTATTCATACCACAGGTAGATTTAACTTTTAATTAATCTTGACAAGACTACCAGGGTCTAAATATGATATTGATATGTGTTAAAATATGTTTTAGTTCTTCTTATTATTTTAGCAAATAGACCACTTCTACAGTTGACCAACATTTATGTAAAAGAACAACACAAATATTATTGACACATTGCACATTGGCAGTCTGTGGAAAAATAAATAGAACATTCATAATGACTTTATGAGCACTTACATGAAAAAATACTGTGTATTACAGTTGTCAGTATTTCAAGAACTGTTGGAATCATACCCAGCAGCCTCCTGCAGCCGGCGGGCGCGGAGTAAAGCTTCATCTCTCTCCTCATTGGCCAGCAGTAGTCGTGACATCAGAGCCTGATCTCGGTCCTTTTGAGCCGCCAACAGCTCCTCCAGTACCTCTGAAAAAACAAGAAATCCTGGTTTAAGCAAAAACAAAGCTGCAAAAATATTTCCTTTCAAAATAATTTTACTGAAAACATAAAGAAACCAAAGAGATGAAGTTATCAGTTTGGGTGAACAGTGTAGAAACTAAAGAAATTGGGTATTCCTCAAGGTGACCGGCCAATCAGTGCAGACATCCTTATTGCTACATGGTGTGTGTGTGTGTGTGTGTGTGTGTGTGTGTGTGTGTGTGTGTGTGTGTGTGCGTGCGTGCGTGCGTGTGTGTGCGTGTGTGTGTTTCAGCAGTAATAACACAGAAATGACCACAGCTCATCTGAGACTGAGAGCCAGGAGACTCTGCTGGTTATTGAAGGGTTCTGTGTGGGCTTCTACCAGGACCCGTCTCAGACTGCAGCTCTTGTTTCACAAAACAAATCTAACTGAATATCATTTTTAGATTTTCTAATTTCTGTCAGGTTCCCTCCCTTCAGCTCGGGGGAGTCAAAGTTCTGCCTGTGTAAGATATTAACACACCAAGGTGAAATGAACGTCTCAGCAGATGATCCGGCGACAAAACAACCATCTGAATCGATGACACAAGGAAAAGTTACAGGACTTGGGGTTTTGTTGTGTTTATCAGTATTACTGATTAAACTTTAGCTTTAATAACATAAAGCTACATCATTTTAAAGTTTAATCAGTAATACTGATCAGTAATACCTTTATAACAAATTTATGTCAGATCATGATTTCTTGGTTAATGTCAAGTTATCAAAACAAAGACATTTTGAATAATATCAACTTTGTATTAAAAGTGTCATGATTTACCAAATGACATTTTATGACAACAGTCATAAATATTCATGAAGACTTACTCATGTTCATGACGGTGTTATGTCATGTTTATGACAGTGTCATGACAGTCCTATTCACAACCTGTCAAATACAGCGTTACTGAACTGAAACTACTACTATAATTAATAAAAGCTAAGCTAAAACTAAACAATATTTAACTAATAAAAAAACTAATTAAAACTAGCTAAATTAGACAAAAAAGTCACAACAAAATAACCCTAAATTATAATGAAAAACCCAGGGCTAGTCTGACCCAGGTGTGTAAATCGAGCTGACCTCCCCTCCTTACCCATGGGTCTCTCCCAGTGTCGGGCCTCTCGCTGCTGCTCCTTCAGCTCTTCGTCCACCTCTCTCTGCAGCAGCTCCTTCTCCTTCTGAACCATCTGTTCTTGAAGCTGATGAGCAGTTTCTGAGTTAGAGCGCTTCAGAGAAATTCACTCTGGCTCTCAGTTTAGCAGCCAAATCAAGGCCTAAAGTCAGTTCACTTCTGTGCCTAAGTACACAATCTTCCTCACAAACTCTAACCTTTGACCTGGGGGTTAAAGGGATGCTAGACGTGTCCCATCTAATGGTAGCTGATGGACACAGTCTGCAGGAGAACAGCTAGAATGAAAGCAGGGTGTCTCCTGACCTTGTTGTTGAGTTCCCTCATGGCGTCCAGCTCCTTCAGTAAGAAGGAGATGTTTCGGGTTGGAGCCGCAGTCTGATGTGGGCTGGAGGCAGAGATCTGAGGAGAGCTGAACAAAACCAAACAGCTCATTTAATCCATCAGCGTCTCAGAAGGTTCCATAAGGGAACAGGGTCTTAATTATTGAGAAACAGGGTAAATATAAACAGTGACTTTCTTTCAGAAATTATATTTGTTGCGTCAAATGGTTATACAGTCATATTCAATAAATAAGACTGTTATTGAAACGTTCATTTATTTATGCAACATCATTCACTTAGTGGAAGATATTTAATAGTGTGCATAATATATTTTCTATGAATATATACATATTTTTTAAAATTATATATAAATTAACTTGAGATTGAAAACCTCTTTCTCAAAGGAATCTTGGCCAAGTGGCAGCAACAAAAAGTTACACAAAGTTCTGTGAAAATTGATGCAAAGTCTTTATGAAATGAAACAAAAAAACATGGAAGGACAAATTCAACATAAGGCAAAGAAATAAAGGAATAAAAAAGACAGAAAAATACAAACTAATATATGTAGAATAACTCAGGACAGGTCAACAGATGGACAAATATTTACATAATCTCATCCCAGGTTTGCATGCTCAAGTAGCAGACCTGAGCAAAAACAGAGAAAAGAAAAATCCCCTTGGCGCGTGTTGATAACTTTATTTTTCTTAGAATTGACTGACTGGTAGTTCCCATCTGAACAGACAAAGCGGGAGTTTCCACAGTAGCAGGCAGCGACTCCTGGTCAGTTTAGCTGTGTTTGGTCAGGTCTCCTGAGACGTCACCTCGGTGTGTTTCATTAGTTTCCTCCTGTGTGTTGTTAGGTGTTTTAAAGTGAGGTTGCGCCCTCACATTATCAGATCTGAAGCACTGAAGTGCAGGCAGCAGATTTAATAAGCACCGACTGATGTTCGCCTGTAATTCTCCCTTATTACCTTAAAGGTCAGATTGCTTCTTAGTGTAATAAAGCAGGTAAATAAGGCACTGAAATATGAGTGACACTGTATTTTGTAATTGACTGTTTCTGACTTTATTATATCAGCTCTTTCTAATCAACTGCTCCCCCTCCTGCTGCAGCTGCTTTTACTAGTTTCCTATTTCTATAAGGCCCTCAAGCACATCAGCTAATCAAATCAAAGGCTAAATTTATCAGCTAGCACTTCATACAGCGCAGCACCTCCAACTGCTCCACACGCTTATTTGAAAAAGAATCAAAAGAAGAAACGCATTAACATGAATCACCGTATCCACAAAAAAAGATGGGGTTTCAATGAAAAGCAATAAACTTTTTAATAAATCTTTTTGTGGCACAGCTCAGCAGACACAAAATTAATCCTTAAAAATAATTACACATATTATAGGATTTCCAATATTACTATTATTTAACTAACGTAGCTCAGGTAGATGACATCGATGATCTCTCTTATTTGTTGTAAAAGCTGGAAGGTCAGCCAGACCTCCTCTAAGTTGCACTTAGAATATAAGTAAGAATTGGTGTTGTATGTCAACAACCCAGTCTGACCCAACAATGATCCCATATTGTTGATAGTGTTGTACTGCACTGTGACTCAATCAGGTCCTTGGCGAGGCTTAAAGCTTTCCTTTTGACGAGGCCTATAGATAGACTGGCTTAGGTTACTCTGAGCCATCTCTGTTATGCTGCTATACGCTGAGGCTACTGGAGGAAAAACTGACCACTTTTTCTCAATTTATTCTCCTACTAGCCTAATTTTTTTTAATGTAATTTCAAATGTTAATTTTATGTTTTCTCAAATTTATTTTTCTCCCTCTCCATAGAAGCTACTTCTGGTCTGGTGTTCTGTTTGGCTGCGATTCCTTCCTGGAGGAGGCCGTCGCCTGACATAATGCTGCCATCACCTAATTGCTCTCTCTCTTTCCAGCAAAACACTTTTTACTAACACAGAGGGTTAGTAAAAAGTTTTTTCGCGTCTCTGCTCTGTCTTCTCAAACCTCCAGTTGGTTGTGGTATATGGCTGCTTGTACTGACCCAGGTTCTGGTTCTGCTGGAGGTTCCTTCCTGTTGAACAGGAGTTTTTTCATCACTTCACTAAATGCATGCTCTGTAGGAGGGATGGCTGTAAAACTTCACAGTAACCATGAAGTTTTCATGGTTACTGTGGGCTCTTCATTTTTTTCCAGAGCTCTATATCCCACTGATAAAAGCTGCAGTAAAAGATAACCTACTTCTGCCATTTCATTTTATTTCTGTAAGATTTTTTTTCTAATTTACATGAATACTTGAACTCCTTTCCCAAAAAGTTCTTTGTGGCTACACTAATATTGAATGTCATTAATAGTAAAGCTCCAGTGCTGTAAAAACATTTTTTTACCCCAGTGCAGATTTCTTGGTTTTCATGACAGCATCGACTTTTTTCAGTTGATCCAATCTTGTCAGTTATTTAACTTGATGCGTAAAACTTCAACTAACATCTAAACTCAACAGGCACAACTTAACTTCCACAAATAATTAACTTTTCAAATTTCTTTTTGATGACTGATGAATCTGAGATGAATGGAATATCAGCCACCGAAAAATGACTCGTATAGAAATAAAATGGAAAAATAAAAACAAATGGCCTTTGACAAGTCTATGAACTACCTATATAGCACAGACACTTTGAATTGATCATTTTCTAACATGAAGAAATC
This sequence comes from Poeciliopsis prolifica, assembly GCF_027474105.1. NCBI lineage: Eukaryota > Metazoa > Chordata > Actinopteri > Cyprinodontiformes > Poeciliidae > Poeciliopsis > Poeciliopsis prolifica. The sequence goes on along the minus strand of NW_026562422.1, from coordinate 1,513,989 downwards.
TTTTGTGAGCTTTCATCTACAGCAAATTACCACTTTTTCTTAACAGAACGAACAGTGTGCAGACATTTAAGCGTCTACTTTACAGTGTTTGGCTCATCTTGACAGAATGAACTTTGTCTAAAGAGTGAATACACATTGTCCACTAATTACTTGAGGAGTTCCTCAATAGTTTGTTTTAGGCCCTGTCCAGTTCTTGCTGAACATTCTGCTTTTAAAATCTCAATAGCCACAAGATTTACTTTCATTCTTATGTAAATTATATATTAGCACAGCTACCATTGGAAAAAGTGATTTTTGCAGCTCAAAGATCTTGTAATCTCGAAATGCAACATTTCTCCTCAAGAGAAGTTTGTTTTTTTTGCAAAACACTACCTACCTGCCTTTTATCGTGTCACTTTGTCTGGTTAAACATGTAAGCTGTTATTAATAGCCCCGGATATGAAGGCATGCACTTTAAACTGTGTGTATCAATGTCTGACTCTTGATTTTCCTGGATTAGTCTTTATTGGTTGACAGAGTCGACTAATCCCAGCTGCTCATCAGGACGCCTGGCAATATAAAAGCAAGGTAGAAGATGGAGCACAAACAATGTAAAAAGAGGCTGACTTTTGTTAAGCTGTTTGTTCAGCAGCATTTTATGCTAATGGCAGAAAAAACAAATGGTGGTAGAAAATATACAAATGAAATGTTAGTGGAGTGATTTGGCCCTGGTGCCCTTCATTTCCACAAAGAGCTAAAGGGCTAGTTCACCAAACACAAAATCACAACCTTACTTATTAAGTGCATTTCTAATTTAAAATATAAGTATTATAATGCTAAATAACAATACAAAAATACTTACGCTGATCAGTCCTGATTTGGACACTGACTAGCCTCTCACCTGTTTCCAGGAGGCTCCAGGTTTCTTTCCAAGACTGGACTCTTTGGACCTCTTAATGCTGCTTCTTCATCTAAGCAGTTCTCTGAGCTCTCTGCCCAAGGTAAAGGATCACCGCTCTGCAGGTTGTCTGCCTCCATCTCCCCTCTGCCCCCTGGTAAGCTTAAAGACAGTGCAGCTGAGGTGCTCCTGATGGACAGAGGAGACACAGGAGAGGCAGTCCTCCAGGCAGGGGACCTGTCAGGACTAGGAGAGCAGCAGACTGGTACCTCTGGAAGGCAGACACATGAACAAGTCAGTAAAACAGAAAAAAAAAAACACTCCAGTGGTAATTCTCTAAGTTGGTAGGAAAGAAGGCAGGCAGACAGACTTACCCTGAGGTGAGCTGCGGTCCAGGCTCAGGCTGCTTCCTGATCTGTAAACCATGGATAACAGGGAGTCATGATTCTTAAACACCTACAGATGCAGCACGTCTTCTCAGTGAGAAAACGCATGAGATGTTTACTGTCAACCGAGACCAAAAATCAATCAGACTAGAATTATTATAGTCTGATTGATGGTCAGGTCTCCTGAGACCTGACCATCAGAAGTTTATCTGCACAAATCTTGCAGCACCTACAGCGGCGCCCAAAGGTTCTGAGACTGACAGACATCTGTTGTCTACAAACTTTACTGCTTCAGTTCTTATGCTGGCAGTTTATGCAGAATAAATCTGACATGGAATCAGATGAGAATATTTGCTTAGAAATACAATAAACGTCAATGAATGTGTACCTCCAACGAGATAAGTGCAATCTAGTCATGTTTACCATTGCAATATCATGTCGACAGTGGAGCTATCAGAGATGATTCAGGTATGAGGATCATTTAATGCTTTGCCTGAAAGAACTGTCGTAAATAAAGAGCTGGGTTAAAATTCTCCAGCTTCGACATTTGACCCCCAAAGTCCAGGAAGAGGAAAATGTGTGCAGAGTCACTCAGAAGTGTCTCAAAGCAAGACGCGTACACCATCGGAGAGACTCTGGCCCAGGAACTGATATCCTGTGAAGTCAATGCTGTCAATACAGACACTTTCAGTGACATTGATCAGTTTCTCAACTAAAACTCAAGTTTTGTCTGAACAAACTGATGAGACAACACTTAGATAGGAATGTGTGTGACCAACAAAATGTGTTTCAGTTTTTAAAACTTTTGACCATGACTGCATATTGTGAGTGAGGTGCACCACCTGTTTGTGTTGCTAAGGTGATGTCTGGGAGGTAAAGGCAGACGTTGCCGCAGCTCCTCGTTTACTTTGGGATTAACTAAAAAAAAAAAAAAAAAAAAACAAGAAAAAACTCACAGGTTAAAGAAAAACTCACAAACTGCCTATCTCCTAAAATCTGCAGTTTAAAATATCACTTCAGATTAAATGTTATGATGAATAATTTTTTAAAATTACCTGCAGTAAAAAAAATGGCCTAATATTTCTGTTTATGTATTTGAGCCATTTTTCCTGGAGGCTAACGCTAACAGCTACATAGTGCCAGGCCTCAGTTCATGAACATATCAGTTAAAAAAAAAAATTTTTTTTTTGCTGTTTTTCCATTAAAACAGCAGACTCGAGGTGCCTTATGTCCTGCAGTGAAGGTTTCATATGAGGTAGCCACTGATAGCCATCTTTATGGTAGTCAGACTGCTTTAGAGCTGGTTTTAGCACTGTTGGTTGGAAAACTAACATGAAGCTAAACTAAGACAAAGATACTGACTGCTCAATAAAATAGGAATGCTTTAAATAAATGTTCTGCTTACATTGTCTTTTCTCTTGTCAGTAACATAATTTAAAGAGGATGTCTAGATCACCTTTTGAATCATACAAGAAATAGTTCAGAGCTGAAAATTTTTTCTAAATTAAATCGTGGCCCTAAAAATCGGAATCAAATCGAGTCTCTAATGCCTGATTTGGAATCGTCATTTGATAATCTCAGAGTTAAAGTAACGCTGTTTTTATAAGCGTTACTTTCATAAGTGCAGCACTTTGGTGCAGTTTTATACCTGTTTTAAAGTGCTATATAAATAAATTTGACATTGATATTATAATCTATCAACACTTAGAACAGAAATGCTAAACTAGATCATCTTTATCAGTGTGCTCAAAATAACAGAAGAGCTCTGCTTTTACAGGGACTCTTTTCAGACACTCAGCAGCGCGATCGACTGGAAGACAAGAAAAATAATATTTCCACTTCTCTTATTCATTATATCAAGCTCCGAGTCAGTCCTAGTAACACCATCAAAGCATTTCTAAAGCCAGAAATTGTCAATTGGTCACAAAATTCTGATAATTATCCTTCTAGAAACAATAACTGGCCAATACTAAACAATACCACTAACTGATTATATTCGACTTTTTATTCCTAAATTTTCAGGTGAAAAACATGCCAGAAAATGTATGAAACTTTCAGAGTATTTCTCATAAACATTGTTTGGGCACACAGTGAAAATTTGACTGATAACTGTTCTGTGTGAATCACTCAGGTTTACCACAACAAACCCAAAAGCTGGGGCTCTGGCTGAGCAGCAGCTGAATTGCAGTTAAAAAGACGTCTTTTCTTCTTCACTTTGAAACTTTTCTAATTTCCTGCCATCCTCTGCCTCCCCATGCTTCTGATCTTTTTGTGGACTCAGAGCTAATTGATCGCTGCAGTTCTCCTTATTATTCATGTACAATTACAGATGTGATAATGTGCTTAAATCCTTCTAAATGACCGTTCATGCCTCGCAATCGCTTTGAAGTCTCTTCCAAGTTCAAAAAATCTGCAGAAAAAAGGGAAAACACAAAGGCCAATCAGAGAGACAATCTGCATAAACCAATCAGAGGAGACGGGGGAAGACAAGGGGAGCTGTGCGTCCCCTTGCCTCCGCCCTTTATTTTTACGGAATATCAACTAAAGTCCATTAATTTTTTAAGCTGTATTTAATACATTTTGTTCTGAAAGTTTGGAGCTGTGAGTGCCGGGTGTTCCAGCTGACTGCATGAATATTAATGATGGTGTTACGATGATTAAAGAGGCTTCAAGTCAAATCCAACACAATCCGCCTGTGATCCGGCCCGCCGTCACCACACTGCCACCACGCCGCACATGAATTTAGATATGGACATTAAGCCAAGGATAGAGATGACACACACAGGATCCTCACCCCTCCCTCCACTGCCACCCCTCACATCCCCCCTGCACCACATACACGTATGCTGAAGAGAGAACATACAGTAAGTATGATTCACAACATGGATCCTGTCATAAATACCACAGCTTCAGACCTGAGGTTCCTCCTGTTATTCTGACAACCAAACAATGCAGCCAATAGGCTTGACTTTCCATGGACAGGTCTCTGAGGCCAAGCAGTTATATATTTTCAGTTATATACAACCGTTAAAACGTTTCTCCACTGAATACATGAGGTTTTACAAACCAATCAATTAGCAGCTGCGTAATTCATAGAACTTCAAATATACAATCCTGATCCAAATTCTGGCACTTACACTTACTCACACTTTAAAGAGACAGTACTGTGTATTTTCCAGGCACATAGAGCCATTGAATGTAGTCACTATGTTATCTCGCCAGTCTGGGAACTGCAGCTGTGAGGAGGAGCTGTGCCTTGAAGGCGGGGCTAGGCCCAGCCCTTTAAGTAGGTTCTACTTTGAACTTTAATACCCAAGAAAGAAAAACAAAGGAATACAAGCAGCTGATCATGTGTTTTTTCTTTAGTTACACTTATTACTGCAATGGTGTAATCACAAGTCTGACTGAAATTAAATAAAATAAAATAAAAATAGACAGTTGCAGCTGATCTAGAACGCTGCTACTGGTGTTCTGACTGAAATAAGGAAGATAGAAAACATCACCCAATTCTACAGACTCGTCTTAAGAACACATAGACGCTAAAACACTAGCAGGTACAGTTGTGGTCAAAAGTTTACATACACTTGTAAAAAACATAATGTCATGGCTGTCTTGAGTTCCCAATAAGTTCTACAACTCTTACTTTTCTGTGATAGAGTGATCGGAACACATACCTGTTTGTCACAAAAAACATTCATAAAGTTTGGTTCTTTCATAAATTTATTATGGGTCTGCTGAAAATGTCACCAAATCTGCTGGGTCAAAAATATACATACAGCAACATAAATTGTCAATTTTGGTGATGTAGAGAGTTGTGTCAATCAAATTAGCTTAATGTCATGGTTTTGATTGTGTCTATGTTGTGTTCTAGTCTGAATGGTTTAAAGGGCCGTTTTGATATGAAGCTCCATCTCAACCTTAACATACACTAAATAAATCAAGTTTTGATCAGTTTTCGCACCAAAGACTTAATAATAATAAACATGTTTTATTACCATAAAACATGGTAAACTGATGGTGTTAAATGGCCGCACTGATAACTCGGAGAATCTCATCTGTCCGTTTATCAATCAACTCCAAACCTTTTCTTTGTTTTGTCACAATTATCGATTTCTTCCATTTTGATTATCAAGCTCCAAACTTTGCAAGGACTGACCTCACCGCTCATTGCTTCCTCACACACACAAAGCCAGCAGGATAGTGACCTTTTCATTCATACTTGACATCACGCCCACATCTACACGCCCACCACCCAGGTGTCAAAGCCGTGTGCTGCTGTCATATCAATAATCACTTATTTCATTCATATGGCTCTCAGTGAAAAGTGTTTATTATTATTAACTCTTTGGTGCAAAAAACTGATTGAAAATCAATTTATTTACTGCATGTTTATGTCTATTAAGAAGCTTCACATGAAATCGGCCCTTTAAATCATTCAGACAACCAGAACAACAGAGACACAATCAAAACTGTCAGATGACAAATTACCCATGACAATAACTCAGAAATAATCCTAATTAGGATTTATCTTTATTTATTTCCTACTTTCAGAACGTTTCTGTTTATATCATAGGTTTTTGATGCCTTTCTATCCTATCCTAATAAACAATAATAAAAAAACAACAGATAGTTTTTAGAGGAAATGTGAAAAATATTTCACCAAAGAACAGAATGATGTTTTAATTCAATGTCCCAGCATTCCAGTGTTACTTGAGGAAAACTAACATTTCTCCTTCCTAAAAACAGTCAGGATCAATGACAGACGATTCCCATTCACTGCACCACTGCACTTCACAGAAACCTACAACCAACAATGGAGCAATGAAGTTCCTGAGTTTTTATTTCCATGGAAGTCTGTTTCTGCCACTCTGGAAAATATAAATATATACCATCTCATTGTAATGAAATACTATATTGAAGTATTTCATTATGTCTCATCAATATATGATGAGATAGCATTATATCTCATTATAACAATGGGATATACAATCTCAATATAATGAGACACTTTCTCATTGTATTGAGATAGTATCTATCTCATAAAGATGATTATAATGTAATTATTATTATCTCATTGTTATAATGAGATATAATACAATATCTCATTATATATTGTATTATATAAGTATATAGTACTATATCTCATTATGTAGATATGAGATATGACAATATAATATTTTGAGATAGTAATCACAGTGTCTCATATTGAGATAACGATCTCATAATGAATATATTGTATTATATCATTATATCTCATTACTATGTTTCTTCCTGCTATATCTATGTAATGAGATATAGCAGGAAACAACTGCTCAGAATATATCTCAATATATCTCAAAACAATGAGATATATTGAGATATTTTTGGAATGCTTTGACCTCTCTTGGTATTGGAATTGAGAGGCCAGATGGACAAATCTGTATTATATTGAGATATAATACTATTTTGATATCATGAGATATCAACCACAGTGGTGCCGCAATTATATCTCATTGTTGTAATGAGATATAATACTATAGAGTATTTTATAGGTTTGAAACTTTAATGTTTGTGATGCTGTCATTCATTCTGAAATGTATCTTGTTTTGTTAGTTTTTGTCCGCTTTGTGTTTTCTCCATTGATTTTGGAGTTAGAAATTTTCGATGTGTCAAGGCACTAAGCTAGTGACCTGGTGAAACATCACTTAGTACCACCTGGGTGTGGGTCAGCGTAAAGGCTGAGCCGGGCATAATTTGGCCTTCATTTCAATGGTCCTGCATGGGGTCCAAGTGCTGGACTTGGACTCCATGCAACCAGTGGAGGTTGGTGGCATGGAGACCAATCGTCTAGCGGCGCCACTGTGGTGTATTGTACGTCCTCTTGTCCTCTGACCTCTCAAGTTGGTTTGACGTCCGACTTACGTGGCGCCACTGCGGTTGATAATATGTTCTCTTGTCCACTGACCTCTCTGGCTTTTTGGAGGCCCGACTTACGTGGCACCACTGCGGTTGATTGTAGGTCCGTTGCTGGGGGACCTCTGGTTGCTGGGGGACATCTGATTGAAGGGGGACCTGTGGTTGCTGGGGGACATTTGATTGAAGGGGGACCTTTGGTTGCTGGGGGACATTTGATTGAAGGGGACCTTTGGTTGCTGGGGGACATTTGATTGAAGGGGGACCTGTGGTTGCTGGGGGACATCTGATTGAAGGGGGACCTGTGGTTGCTGGGGGACATCTGATTGAAGGGGGACTGTGGTTTGCTGGGGGACATCTGATTTGAAGGACCTGTGGTTGCTGGGGGACATTTGATTGAAGGGGGACCTGTGGTTGCTGGGGGACATCTGGTCGCAGGGGGACATCTTGCTGCAGGGGGACATCTTGTTGCTGGGGGACATTTGGTTGGGGACCTTTGCAGGCTCCAACCAGAGCCTGCAAAGATGTGATTGTTTCCTCTAATTTGCGAACATGTTCTGATTGATCCTTCAGTTTTTCTTCATACTTTAATTTGATGCTATATTCGTCCATCATAACTTCTATGAGTCCTTTGGTTCTTGAGGCATATATCTCTGCCTCTTAAACTTGTCCAGCTCTTGAAGAAGTCTGTTGTCCGTTGTTACTTTGGAAGTAACAACGGACAACAATGATCCTCCTATTCTGTCTGAACCACTGATGTTGTTTTCTTGGGCTGATGTTTTCTTCATCTGACGTTCTCTTTCCAACAAGTTCTTCAGGTTTTTAATTTCCTCCTGCTGGACTTTGAGTTCTTTCTCCCTGGCAATTCGTTGTTGTCTTTCCTCATCCAGCTCTTTCTTCAAATCATCTATCTGCTGTCAAATCCCAGATGTCATAGGTTGTTTCTTGCTCGTTGTCGGCGAATGCTCTTGGACTCTCGGTTGGTTCGTCTTCAGGCGCAATGGGGCATTCCTCTTCATCATCAAAATGAAGGATTGCATCATAGTCTACCTGGATGTTTTCTTCTATCATCTCTATCCATGAAAGTTGTTGGTCCATGTTTGTTATCTGTTAATTCTTGTTTCTTTGAAATGTGATCTGTTGTGATAGAGCTGTGGAACAGGTCTGAGAAAACACTTCTGAGAGCTACAATCAAGAGAGAGATTCCTTTGTTGTATCACAGTGATGTCATAACCGCTGATGTCATAGAGACCACTGGAACCGAACATGTTAATTCAACCTGCTGTTTGAAAAATGCACACAGTAGCACTAATGACATAGATGGAGGAGAATGATCCGGACTGTGCAGCTAAAAACAATGAATGAGACGTGGAGGAGGTGACCAATCCTCGGCATTAAGTTGGCAACATGTTGAAGATTGAAGGCTCACAGGTGAGCCAGAAGCCAGAACTGCTGACAGCACAGTAAACAGATATCATTCAAATGGTGAAGGAGCAGATATTGGAATGGAAATCAACTTGCACACAGACCTGAAAATGCTAACTGCAGTGCTAACTGCTAACAGAATTTTAAAAATGTACATTTACACATCTTTATGTAATATAGTTGAAATGGTTCAGGTTAAATTCTGCTAAAATGGGTTTCATAGTTGTCCTGTAATGAGTGGTTTTTGGCGCCCCCTACTGGTTGCCTTTAAAAGGAGGAGAAACTGGAGATTCCACACAGTCTGTTCTGCACTTTAATATGTAACAGAACAAGTGGGTACACAGTAGAGTGCACCCACAACAAATAATTGCTCAATAACTAAATTTGCTTAATCTTGTGTGAGAAATACTTTAACTTCTTTGCATCTGTGATTTGATGTTGACAGAAGCAGCAGGAGTTTCCAGAAAAGCCTCCATCTTCTCCATCACACGTCACTGAGATCAAACCAGTAGAGCCTCTAAAAGATGAGGAGGATGAAGAAAAAGGCTTCCCTGGAAATAACTTTCTCTCTGTCACTGATGTCTGTTTGTTTCTGTGTTAACACACTAGCATCCTGTCCAGGGTGACCCCGCCTCTCACCTGGAATGCAGCTGGAGAGGCACCAGCAACTCCCGACCTCACTAGGGACAAGGGTGAACAGAAAATGGACAGATGGATCATTATTCCACCAGAAACATACCTGGAGCGTTGGCCTGATTTTTTTATGCATGTTTGAAAAAAATCCTTCAATCTCCCATAGCAACTGTTCACCACCTCCTCTATGTTCTCCAGAACTGCCCGCCCACTGTCACCTTCAGACTAGCAGCAGCAATTAGCAAACACCCTGGGGGAGCTGCACATCTGCTGAACTCATGAGCTACTTCTCTGTGTAACGATGGTTGAAACACTAAAGGAGCCACAATGAGTTACAGGAAGAGCTTCTTCATACCCTGGTGCTTCTCTAACGTCGTCAGTCGAGAACAGAAGCGTACAATCTTCTATTATGATGATTGTAATCATGTATTTGTTTTTTATCATTCTACATTGATGTTCATTGAGAAGTCATGAATTCAGATGCTTTGACTCACGCTTTGCTCTCCAAGAGGTTAACTCCTCCACAGAACCTCCTTCTCACTTTATTGCCGGGTGACTGTTAAGGAGTTTAGTGAAAACTAGATTCAAGCAGTCTGCATTTATGCATCAAATAAATGCTGCTTTTAATCCCACTGTGAGCGCAGAGTTAGTGACAACTACTGCATTCATGGGCAACACACGTCAGGGCCATGCAGAGACCTTTGGAGGGCAAGGTCTCAAAGTTAAAAGGGGCACATTGAACAAAAACACAACAACAACCATATTAATCAAGAATCTAATTGGATCCCACTATATTACTGCCATCATGCAGGGACAATGCAAAGCAAATGTAACAGCTATAAAGTTTCTGTTTCTGCTGACAGTCCTGGAGGGCTGAGTTGATCTGAGACTGTAGCTGTTAAACAGACCAGAGGAGAGAAGGTCAAAGGTTATGAAGTCATGAAATAAGCAAATTTGCTGCCACTTTACTAATTCAGCCCTAATAATATCTATTTAACATCTGTAACAACATGGCTGCAGACTGATTTATAGAAAAAAAAAAAAAAGCTCAATGGGTTAACTCTATATACTCTGAGATCTACAATTATAAGACTGGGATAGAAAACTTAGTAGCTGCTGGTAGGGGCCATTCAGGGGCCTCCAGACATTCAGGGACCCCCAGACATTCAGGGACCTCCAGACATTCAGGGACCACCAGACATTCAGGGACCTCCAGACATTCAGGGACCTCCAGACATTCAGGGACCCCCAGACATTCAGGGACCCCCAGACATTCAAGGACCTCCAGACATTCAGGGACCCCCATAAATGGTTTAAATAGTAGCACAGACCATAGATCTAGACCTGTAGCATATATAGCATTCATGACAATGTTATTACATTTTATTTAATGGATTCAGCTGAGGAAAAAAAATTACATTTAGGATTTAATTAAGAATTTTACTTTGTAAAAGTTTAAAGAATCATTTTGATAGTTTGATGTGTTACTATGGCTACAATATGGTGTATCTTTGTGTTTGAGTTGGGTTTGTTCACAAGTACATCACAGCAAATAACCAAACTGGGCCAATAAACCTGGTCTCCCTCTCAGATTCACCTTATCGATATTTAAACATGTTAGTGATGCTGAAATTCTTAGGAGGAGGGTTCTGTCTAAGACCCCATATTGCCTCGGGCCGGCCCTGCATGAACAGCCGCTGTGATGCTCATGTCTGGAATCTCTTGTTGTATCAACCTTCCAGAGCCTGTCAGGTCTTCTGGTTCTGCTCTGTATCCAGAACCAAACATGAAGAAGCAGGATTCAGCTGCTATTCACCACAAATCTATAACAGTTTTCCTCAAAACAGCCAAATCACTGAGTTCCTTTCAATCAGGACCACCTGTTTAGAGCTGCTTTTGATTCTTAATAACTAGAACATTGATAAATATATTTATGATTTTGTTTATGCTATTTGACTAAATGTAATGTTTACTGCTGTTTCCTAATTGGTTGCTGGGTCATATTTATGGTGTAAAGCACTTTGAACTGCCTTGTTACTCATTATTTTCTACTCAAATAATGGACTTGATCAATTTGGTCACTAGTTGCAAACATCTGATCATCTCTGAGTTTTAAGCAGTTTCATTAATCGAGCTAATCTAGTTTTGTCTCTTGTTTGTTCTCTGATTCAAGATTTACTTTTTCATTCAATACAACCTCAAAGACTATGCAGGAAGAACTTGTGTTGCACCAGGTCACACACAAACATAAAAAGTTCACCACTGTTTAAAAAGAGAAGCATGATAAATAAATATAAAATAGTAAGCCAAAAGCCTCTAATGCATTTTAAAACACACACATACACACAACACACGCACACAAACGGTTGCATTTTAAAGCTGTCCCTCCACCCTGGTTATGATCCTGCATTATGAAATGCATATGCTACCATTTCTTCTTCAGTCTCAGTCTGAGCGTTTTGCTCTTATTACTTAAAGATGAATCTTTATGACATTGTAAAAATAAGTCATATTTACAATAAATTACTTTGTGGAAACGGTTTTGTTCACTTCATGTTTAAACAACTTCAGCATCCGAGATAGATTTTTACAGAAAATGCTGAAATTGACAGTTTATTTTTCCAATGTCAATGTATATTAAAAACAATAAGACTCCACAAATGCACCATCCGCCTGGAATGGAAAAAGACAGCTAAAACTGTGATGCATTTTGATAAGGTCAGAAACAAAGGAAATTCTTCAGTTAGAATGTTTGTTTGCGCTTCAGATTCAACAATGTTTCATAGAAGAAGATGGATTCTCATCGTCAAATGACCTTTAATAAAAGGTTAAGCAATCAAAGAATCGCTTCAAATTAAACTAAATAATTCAACCTCCGCATACTGTTGCAGACTAAAATATTCATATGTGTTGAAGTTTTAAAATTATACTATTACTATTGTTGTTATGCAACCAAAAAAGTTTGTTTCTGACAGGAAATGAGACGTGTCAAAAGGTCATTAAAGAACAAACGGAGTATTTTTAATTGATGTTTTGTTCAATTTATCCCCTTCTAAAAATAATTTATGAAAACATTTTCATGGGTATTACAGGAATCAAAAACTTTCTTTTGATATTTTGATGATTTATTACAGATGATCAGATTTACAGAATTCTTATTCTCACAGTCTGACATCATAGCAGAACCAGCACTTTCTGTTTCAGCGCAGGGTTACCTAAAACATTTCAGAAGTCACACAGTCCCTACTGTGAAGTATGGGGGCGGCAGCAACATGGTGCGGGGGATGGTTAGCTGCAAGAGAGGTTGGCGCACTCTGCAAAATAGATGGAATCATGAGGAATATTGGTGAAAATGATGTAATCATATAGACAACAGGTTCTGGTTCTTTAAATAATGAAATAAGAAGATTAGCAAAAATAAATCACATTATCGCAAAATTAATTTGGCCAAAGGAAACATTTCCAAATCAGTTACACGCAACATGAAATGTTTGAAATAAACACTTGATTTAGATATAACTATCAGGTTATATATTCAGATACTTGCTGAACAGTGTTAAAGTTGTGAAAATAATGTAATACAAGCAGAGTTCCCGTAGTTCAGTTTGTTATGTTTCCTCACTGTTTTCACCAAAAACAGAAACACATGCAGATGGTGGAGTTGTCTTCCATCTCTTCTATAGTCTACTCTTTGTCCAGCTGCTACAGCATCAGGTATAATTGTAGAAAATGTGGCTTCTTTGTTCTTATGACAAAGAGATCCCTTCCAACCTTCTGGTCTGAAAGGACTTTTGTTGGCACCAGTCATCCTCAAGGACACAGAAGTCTGGTTCTGATGAGGCTGAGGTTCTGGTTGGATAGAGGGTTGACGGTGTGAAGGACAGCACTGGGTAGAATGGGTGAAGGGTCAGAGTTCAACTGAACTCTATGAATTGAAGTCAATGCACTGTTCTGAAAAAGCATAGCAAGAGAAATCTGTGTGTGTAGCAGGTTCTTATGTCCTTGTGGGGATCTATTTCTGTCTACAATGTGGGGTTGTGGGGACCACTGCTCCTTGTGGGGACATTTTCTTGGTCCCCATGAAGGGAAATGCTGTTTTGGCATTAGGGATTGCATGTGTCCGTGTGTGTGTAGGTGTGTGTGCATGCGTGTGTGTGTGAGTGCATGAAGACAATTTAGAGTTAGCGGTTAAGTTTACAGGTACGCTGTGGATTAAAGTTTTGGTTAAGATTACAAACAAACTAATGTGGAGGGTGAGTGGAGGCATTTGGGTTAGACATCAATGCAGTTAGTAAAATAAAAGGAAGCCAATACAAAGTCCTTATATGGGTAGAAATACGAATGTGTGTGTGTGTGTGTGTGTGTGTGTGTGTGTGTGTGTGTTTGTATTTGTAGACCACCCACTTAGCAGATTAAAGACTGTTCATACAATCGTCTCCCCTCTCTCTCCTCTTATTCACTCTTCAGTCTGCTTTAGTCAATAAATTAAAGCTCTTAAACACACTGTGCATGTGCGGGTGTGTGTGTGTTCACGTGTGTGCATGTTCACATGTGTCTGTGCTTTCTGGGAAAAGAACCTTTGATAGAGCCCAGCTCAAAGGTCCTACACTTTTAAAGCTGGCACCTGGTTTGTTTCGGATTAGACTTCATTTTTGGTGGAATGTTTCTGAACACTATAGGAACTATTTGTTGAACCTCTCACTCTCATACTAATATGCCGTTTGAAAAATTTTGTCATTATCTTTGATTCGTACATGTCCTTTATATTAGAACTGGGATCAACCTGATCAAATATGGTCATTGGATATGGTAACATTTGGTCTTCTTGGATCAATATCAGGCTGAGGCAATAGATCCATTCAATAACTAAGACTTCATTGTCCTCCATGCAGAATGTCCTATTTTGACTCACTGCACTTTGATTTTATTTGTGATTGGAGAGCTGGGCTAGTCTGTTGGTACAGTAATGGACCAATTCAAGTCTAACCCAAAGGACGAAAATTTCTTTGTTTCAACTGATAACTTTTCATCACAGCAGACAGAAGTCACAAATGGGGTTCCTAAGTTTCAAATCTAGGACTCCTCTTATTTAATATCTATAAGCTCCTACTATCTTAGATTATAACTGGAAATAAGTTTAGTTACCATAACTATGCATATGAGACACAGCTCTGGATTATGAAGCCATCCAAACTGAATTTTTTCAGCTGAACAGAAATAAAAATGAAGCTATCTTTGGACCTAAAGAGGAACAATCTACGTCAACGGAGAGTTTCAGTTATTACAGCTAAAAACTAGAGATCATGCTGAAATTTGGGTGTATTGATTGACTACAACCTGAACCTGAACATTCAGAGACATATAGAGGCAGTTACAAAGTCGGCCTTCTGTCAACTGAAGAACATTTGTAGGATTAAAGGATTAATGTCAGCGCGATCTGGAGAAACCCATCCATGTGTTTATCTTTAGTCACATTGATTACTGACTGCAACAGTGTCTTTATAGGTCTACCTGAAAAAAAAGAGTCAATCAGAATGTTGCTGCTGGTGTTCTGACTAAAACCAGGAAGACTGAGACCACTGACAGAATAGACTTTTAAATATCGTTGTTAGTTTATAAATCAATAAACAGCTTAGCACCACAATATATTACAGATCTGCTGTAGTTGCATCAACCTGCCAGAGCCTCTCAGGTCTTCTGGTTCTGCTCTGTATCCAGACCCAAACATGGAGAAGCAGCATTCAGCTTTTATGCAGCACAACTCTGGAACAAACTTTCAGAAAACTGCAAAACAGCTGGAATACTGAGTACCTTTAAATCTAGACTAAAAACCCATTTGTTTAGCGTTGTCTTTGATCAAGAAGAATTGAAAAAAAAATCCTTTCATTACCTCTTCTTTTCAAATATGATAAAAAGATTTTTTTTATTGTTCACTGTGTTACATTTTTATTATGTAGAGCACTATGAACTGATTTACTGCTAAAATCTGCTACATATATAAAGTTGACGTGAAATTTTGTCAATAATAAAAAAGTTATTGAACTATTGGATGTTAAATTATCTACTGTATAACGGAGAAAAAAAAAGAAGAAAAGTTGAACTAGGTTACAGAAAGATAAATTCAAAGCAGAAAGACAAAAACACAGATCAGCTATTTACATTTTCCTGATATCATGCAGCCCTGCTCCTGACCAGACTGGAAATAATTACCTACATTATGATTTCAGATTATCTGAGAAAATGGAAGTTGTGTTTGCAATAGAAAAAGAACAAAAAGGTTTTTAATAAATTGGTGTTAATTAAAATTTAGGAAAAAACCCAGTTAGATCAGGACACGCGTATGCCAAACAGATAGAGCCTTGTTTTATAGCGGAACAGCTGCAGAATGTTTATGTGCAGCACTGAGTGGAGGTCTGCGATCCGCTGTGCAGCTTTAAAACCCGACAGCACAGCAGCAGACATGTCTGCAGGATTCCCTCCGAGGAGATGGGACAGCCCAACAGCTCAGCCTTTAAGGTGCATTCAGGGACAACTTGTACACCGGACCGTCTACAAATCAAACAACTTCAAAGTGAAGTTGTTTGATTTTTTTTTAATTCTGAACTAGAAATGCAAACTTATTGAAAAATTCCTAAATGACAACCTTGACCCTCTTCACGTGGTTGTGTTATTGCATAACTCATATACAATATGTGCTGATTTTTATGAATTAACTGAAAATCTCCAGTCAGTTCTTTACAAGCGTCTTTTCACAGCTCTAAAACATAATAAACTGCAACTACTTTTGCCAATTTGAAAAATTCTTTCTGAATAAAAGTTAAACATAAATTGCTTCTCTTAATTGTAGTGACATTAAAACCAAGTTGCATCCTAAAGCTGGGTTCCATTTAGGTTCTGTTAATTTTCATAATCAGGCTTATGCAAATATCCAATTTTGGTGATTTTTCTAGACAGAAACATGTTGAATATTATTTACATAGCTGGTGCTGAAGCATCTAAAGAAAATAACATTTTAATAGAGACTAAAGCTGATGAGATGAACCAACAGATTCATTAAACTTAATCCATGTCTCATGTATTATAAAGGTTTAAATCTAGGTGTCAGCTGAAGCCTTTATAATTCATAAAGGCATTTATGAACACCTAAAAATGGCTGTTAAATATTGTATTAATAGTTAAACTCAGAATAAATGCTTCAATTTTTCCACAAATGTAAGTGACCTTGGCTCTGCCTACCTCACAGAAACAAGGCAACATTATTATATTATACTAACCTACAGACGTCATGTTTCTGGATCGTGTTTCATGGTTGCAATTACAAATTTCATACCGATATTAACTACCTAATGCTATGCCAAAATCAGCTGGGTTCAACCTCACAGAATTCATCCCACTGTTGGTTTACTCCAGTAAACTAGTCGTGAGATGCAGTTGCAATTCCACTGTGCTGCCAGCAGGAGCAGCAGCAGTTCCAGTAGCGGGAATTCAAGCGTAGCAGATGCTTGATAACAGAGATCATTTAGAAATACTGAGAAGCAATGGTCAAAGAAACCTGAGCAAAACTTAACAAAGCAATGTAAAAAAATAAATAAATACAAAATTTGAAAAGTGTGGTGTGCATTTTCACCCAATACTTTCGCTGCAGGTCCAGCTACAGACTGATTAGAGGTTTTGCACATCTAGAAACTAGAATTCTGGCCCAATTTTGTTCAGAAAATTGACTTTATTTTGGCTACACTCATCTTCCCTCAACTTGCACAAGCTCCTGTCCACCAAGAATGTTGCTGCCACCACTAGGTGTCACTGTAGCAATGGTGTGTTCAGGGTCACTGTGTGGGGTTAGTTTTGCATCACACTAAAATGAGCTTTCTCCACATTGCCGCTGTAAAATCCAAAAACCATGAATCTGGACTGTTTTTCCAGATTCCACCACCTGAGCAGTGGATCTCTGCAGCTCATCCATAGTTAGCACAGGCAGCTCCTGTTGTTCTACATTCTAACTTTATTTTAAACTTCTCCACTTTATCCCTGGTCTGTTGCTTGGCCTGCTTGGTCTCCATGGTGCTGCTTACTGCCTGATGTTTTCTAACAAACCTCTGAGGCCAGAAACATAACAGCTTTATTTACATTGTTTACTGATTAGGTGAGCTCTAAAGGCTACGGATAGATTTTATAAAGTCAGTATTGTTGAGATTTTTGTCCTTTGGAGCAAACCGTCAATTAATAAGTATAACTTCAGATGAATTTAACATCAAAACAAACATGCAATATTTGAATGAAACAAAGTAACTGCATTATTTGGAAAAGGGATCTTGCTTTTATGCCATATTAAAAAAGGCTTATTGTTTCCTACAAGTTTGTTTTTAGGGGTCGACTCTTTTCTAGTTTGGTCAGCAATAAGTGCTGATGGCTCAAAATCAACAACTGGATATGATTCCTCTTTCTTCAAATATACTTGCTGCATAAAGTCACATTTAATAAAATGCTGCACCAAACTCTGTGTTTTAAGTAAAAGCTGGTAAACGTTTGTGATTCTTTTTACAATGAAATGAAAATTAAAGGAAAACTCTTTGCTGATCTTTCCAAATATTTTCCATCTGAAATAAAAAAATAAAAAATATTCCTCGAAAACATTAAAAGGTTTGAATCGGCATCATTCGGTCACATCTGATATCAACAAAAACCACTGAAAGGACCAGAAATACCCCTGGACCACTCTGAACCATTTGATTTGTGGGGTTTCAGATAAAAAAAAGGCTGAATAGAAATTTTGGATTATTATTATTAAATAGATTTTAAAAACCACTGCACACAAAATTATGGAATGTTCCATTAAAACAGATTCTAGGTTGACAAAATGTGAAACATCAACAGTTCAGAGTGGACTTTAAAACTAAACTATTTCAAAGGAGGAAAGCCAAGTTCCAGTCACAGCAGATCGCCTGTGGAGTCAGCTTAATGCCGTTTGAAGGAGCACAGCGCCCCTACCTGGACAAACTACTGCAGTACAGATGTGCTGAGTTACAGTGAGAAAATATGTGGGAATTTACCTGTGTACATATCCACCAGCGAGTCCCTGAGTTCCTTCTTGGAGGTCCATGATGGAGAAGTGATGACGTTTGGATCCTCCAAACTCTTTTCTCTGAAAAACAAACAAAAACAGAAAACACATTAGATAACAGTTAATCACAATTCCAACACTTGTATGTGTCATAAATTTTAA
The DNA here is from genome assembly GCF_027474105.1 of Poeciliopsis prolifica. NCBI lineage: Eukaryota > Metazoa > Chordata > Actinopteri > Cyprinodontiformes > Poeciliidae > Poeciliopsis > Poeciliopsis prolifica. The sequence continues at coordinate 1,495,553 of NW_026562422.1, read as the reverse complement.
AACAGAACAAAACATGTCGCACGTTCATTTGTAAAAACAAAAAAAACAAAAACTATAGAGACGTTAACTATACCTGTAGGAAAATATTTCAACCGCTGTGAGTTCAGAAACGGTCCAATCAAAAATTTAAAGCACCTGACTGCTTGATGGTCCACACTCACCTTTTCCACCTCCTCCAACTACATCAAACTACTCACAATATTCTTGGGTTTGGCAAACTGACTGACTGAAAGGCAGTAAAGCAATATGGGCAAATATGGAATTCCTGTCTCCTTAAAGCAACCCAGCATGGAGACTGGACCCAGTGAGGAACAAACACCGACAGGTCAGACCAGTTCACGTTCCAGTAAGACTGGTCCCACTGCCGGATGAATCAGTTCATGACGCCGGTCCCCAGCTATGCCATACAAGTGATCACATGGACCCAGGTACTTCCTGGATGTTGACTCTGTATCTCAGTACCGTAGTATTATGTTAGAATATGGATCTCAGACCAGGCCAGGATTTCCAGTACCTCTGGCTAAAGAAAAGAACTAAACAAATCTAAAACAGTTCAGTCGTTGGTCATGTATGTATATGTCTGTGTGCTGTAGCAGCAAATTTGATCACACTTTAATTTGTGGATGATGCAAAGCAGGAACTGACTAGTTATTAGTGGCAAAGCCTGCCAGGATTTGAAAGAGTCAGGTTTCAAACTTGCGTCATACCAAGACTCTGAGTTAAAGCTGATTGAAATGCTGGAGACAGAGCTGGAGCAATAACACTTTTCTACAGCCACATTAAGTGCATAATTGCTTTGTTGCATATTAAAACAATCAAAATGCTGACATTCTACATCAGTACACTGATGATGTTTAGACATCACTGATGATGTCTAAACATCATCAGTGATGACTTTCTGTCATCCTTCAGTTTTTGGTCACCAGCACTATAATATTCAGCGTTTGATGCCAACAGATGAAAACAACCAGACAGGGTTTTGTTCTTACTCCAGCTGCTGCTGCAGATCACAGATCTTCTTCTTGGCTTTCTGTAAAGCAATCTGAACATCCACAGATCTGCTGCTGTATCTGCCAGACGCCATTACATGAAACAGACTTCTCCATAGCAACCCCCCACAAAACATCATGAAATACCACTTCCAGGTCACGCAGAAGGAAGCTGGGCTGGGATTGGCTGAGAGCCCGTCCCGCTCCACTTTCAGGTTAAATATTAACGAGCTCATTGGATCAGAGCCATCAGGTGTTGTGTTCAGACACATTTCTCATCTTGTTTGACAAATTGGTGAAGTTTTGCGTGGAGTTGATTCTGCCCAAAACATGAATACTGGTTTGAGTAAAACATAACGTCATGGTTTTTAAACGGCTTCTTCACAAGGTTTACTGGACAGCTGTGGCTTTCCCTCTGTAACTTTTCCACATCATTTTCTGATGATGAGATTCTTGATGTATTGGTCAACCGTTAGCTGCCCAAAGGGCTCTGTACTGTGGGATCTGACACCAATATATTAACAGCAGGTTAATATACAGATCAAACTTGTTTGTCTGTAACATCCCAGAGATGCTGGTTTGGGTTGGGAACTGAGGAATTTGGATTTTACATCAAAATCTCAAGCTCTTTCATGAGCTCACCTTAAATATTCCTGAAACATTTTTAGTTTGCTGCAGGCAGCGTTGTCCTGCTATGGGAGACCATAGACTTTAAGAAATACCATTTCTATAAATGGGCACACATTGACTGTAGCAATACCTAGGCTGTAAGAAGCATCAACATGGACCATAGGACTCGAGGATTTCTAGCAGAACAACATCCATTCCATCACTGGTTATGCCCTCTAGTCTTTTTCCCATACTGCATCCTACTGTCTTTTGTTCTGGGTAAGTGATTAACTCCCTGGAGAACACCTGATTTATCAGTTATCCACTTCTGATGCTCATGTGTGGTTGTTTCAGCGGTGGGAGTGTTCTGTATGAGCAACCTAGCTGGTCTGGCTAGAGTTCAACATTTTGAACTACAGTAGATGGTCTTTAGGATCAGAACACACAGGCCAGCCTTTGCTAACTAAATGAATCTTGATGGCCAATTACCATGTTCACTTCTCTTCCTTCCTTGGACCAGTTTTGATAAATACCACTCCAGACAGGGAATATCCCCCTCCTTGGTCACAATTTCACCCAAAACCCTCATTCCTTCAACAAACGGTGGTTACATTCTGCCTAATATACTCATTGGTTAAAATCTCTCATCTTACAGGCAAGAATATTTTACTTGGTTAAAGGTCCACCATGTCCTCATGACTGGATGTTTGTTGTATGAATTAAGACAAGAGCAACTCCACAAGAGGAAACATGTCCAAATAACAAAATTAGATCACAAAGAAGCTGACAGACAGAAGACAACCAATGAATTATTGGGAAGTTGTTTTTATTGATCATTAAAATTGACATTATCTCAAATAATTTAAATACAAAAGATTCTCAACACATGTTTTTCTTCTCAATATCTTGAAGTAGTTTGTCCAGCAGTGCAGCATCCACTCCGTGTTTCATCAAATACTGACCATTCAGGTGGAACACCGGGATGTCCCACTTGTACTTGTCCCACCACTGCCTGTTTTCTGGGAGACTGATGTCCACCTGCTGCAGAATGACCTACATGAAGCACAGAGAGACGGTCAGGTCTTCAACAGAAACCAAGGGAGGAAATAATTACCATAGAGGTGATCGACTATTACATGGCTTTTATGATGGTCAAACAAAAGAAAATGGGGATCAGATTAACTTTGAAAACCTTGAAACTTAACAGACCTTTGCTGCTTGAATTATACAGTTTGGAGGTCTGCGGTCATCAACTCTGTAAGAAGTTGGTGATCTCAGCATCCTCCAACTCTGGGATCTTACAAGTTGGAGGATGCAGTCATGACCCTTGCTAAAGGGGTCGCAAATATGCCCGTCATCAGCATGTTCAAAGATTCAGCATGTGGTTCATAGGAACCACTATGATTGCTTCCTCAGCCCGCAAGGAATCAGTCTTAAATGGGAATAATTGGAAATTTTCTGCATTGAATTGAAACCGCAAAATGTTAGAATATTGGTTTAACTTCTTGTTTAAATAAAGAGAACTGTGGTATATTTACAAGGTTATCATACATCCCCTGATAACCTTTACACTTAAAATGTATCTTGTAAACATTTATGCACTGATATCCTTAAACCAATAGATGGAATACAACCTCTTGAGATGATAGGTTGTAGTAACATCTATATCCAATTTTTAAAAATTGGATATAGAAAATACAACAATCACAAAAACCGAGATGGTAAATTATCAACGCTTTCTCTATGTTCACCGTTTTTACACAGGCACACAGTATCGGTGACACTGTGTGCCAACCATAAGGGCCCATAAGGGCAGATCTATTCAGTCTAATTCTATGCTTTGTAGTCTGAACATCATGCTTTATTTTTTTTTTACATTATGAGAAGGAAGCAAAGAAGGTGTGTTGATATTTTTACAAGTCTGACTAAGGTAGTCAGCCTGTTGGTTTAGTGAGTTTCAGTTTCTTTATCATTTGTTTTCCATTGGCTGTTCTACTCCTAACTGTATTGACTGAACCAAGGAAAGTCATCTTCACATGATTGGCCAAGCTTGTGAGGTTTTTGTGTATTAAAGTGTGATGCACTGGTACATTATTGGCAAATACATTTGTAATTCAGTACATTTAAGACCTGTGTTTAAAAAATGTTCTAAGTCAATTAATCTTGGTTCTTCTGCATCAAATTGGTACCAGCCGATGCTGAACCTCAGATATCTCTATCGGAAGTGAAAAAAGTGGATTGGTGCTTCCCTACTCCCATGTCTACTGTGACCTGGCCACTGAAACAGATTTGAAAGAAAACCAAATGTCGTTTGAAGAACATCAGAAACTCACTAGAAGTTGATAGAAAAGTCTCACCCTGTGTTTGAAAGGCTGCAGCAGCTCTTTAGCTTCATCACACAGTGGACACGGATCCTACAGAGAGAAAAGTCAGTTTGAATTTATTCTTGTTGATAGGTCGTCTATACATAACTACTAAAAAGATGTACATATTAACACCACTGAAGTAACAAACTAGATATTAGAGATGCACCGATCAGGGATTTTTTCAATCTCAGGTTTTTATAAATACTGAACCAATTTTAGCTGGTCCAGGTTCTATAACTAACAACAATCTAAATATTATTTATTTTATGTAAGCAGTTGAGTTGACTGTAAAACAGAGTCTTATGTAAACCAAATACAAAATGATCTAAATATTATCACATTTACACTGTCTGACAGGGGCATTACTAACCGAAAACATCAGTCTCTGTGTCTATTCATTAAAAAAATAAAGATGTAGATCCTTACCTTGGATAAAAGATTTCCAAAAAGCTGCCAATAGAAGAATTAAGCAGAGAACCTTTGCTCTAATACATTCAGCCTCTATGGACACCAAATCACACATCCAATTCGATGAAATCTGTGCTAGAGGTGGGAGGCCCAAATGTCAGGTAAGAACCAACCAAAACCACAAAAGTTTCAAAAAGGCAAAGGAGCAAATTGACCAGTGTCTGCTCCAGTTTTTGCTCTAATGGACCTGTTCTTCCTCTGCCTTGGTTTTTAAACGTCAGAGTCAAACCTTCGGCTTTCTTCCCTCAGTAACACCTTCCACATAGAAGAGTGGTGAAATCAGCTCGACATGGCAGATTGGCTGAGGTATACTCTCTTTTCTGATTGGAAAAGAATAATCTGATTTTTGAGTTTCTGACCAAACTTTCACCAATCAGTTTGGTGAAAGTGGGCCAAGAAATAATCTTCTGATCCCAGTTAGTAGCCAATGTCACGGTGCATCTCTAATAGAAATGTTGCTTTCTATTAAGAATAGAAAGCTCGCTCTGTGGGGAGAAATGAGGCGTGCTGGGTTTTGTGACTGTTACCTTTGTGAACAGAGTGAGAGTAGGTAAAGATCTGGATGAAAACATCCTGCAGAACTGCAGAGTAGGATGGCCACACAATGTCCTGTGCACAGACATCCTGTCTGAGAACAGAGATGTTAAAGGGGTTAATTCCAGGCAAGAGGCAATGCTCCTGAATTTTCTAGATGAAGCTCCTTTCAGGCATTAATAACCAGGATCGTGTCCACTGTAGGTGAGAGTGGGAACATAAATAGACTGGTAAATTAAAAGTTTCACTTTTTAGTCAGCCATTTCCTCATACAGACAAAACAGAACAAAGCCTGGATTAATGCAGACCGAGACAGAGACCGTCGGTTCATCTCCCGCTTCAATCTACCATCACTCAAGAGCAAGAAACCAAGATACTTAAACTCCTCCACCAGGGGGAGCAGTCCACCTTTATCCAGTCAAGAACCATGACCTCAAACTTAGAGCAGCTCCAGTGTAGGTCCAGTGTAGGTCATGGTCTGAAGACGGCAACAGAAACACACCATGTGCAGAAAGCAGAGATGACACCCTGATGTTCTCACAATACACACTCTCCTCTCTACAGCTACACTTTGAGATCCTGTCCATGAACCCCCAGTGTGTGAATGTGTGAAACATGTCAGTTGTGTATGTCATTCCAGATGTCTTTGTCTATGAATGTTTATTCTGTTGGGCTTACTGTGTGTGTACTGCTTAATGTGTAAATTATGTAATCTGAATTACATAATTCTTCACACAGGAGATGAGTGACACACACAGACACACAACACACACACACCCGGAGGAGTCCATCACACACCGGGAGCAAGTTTGACTTCCTGTTGAGGATACAGCACAACTCTTGCTTTGGTTTATACAAGGAGAAGTTAGCCAAGCTACAGGCTGTCAGGTTAAAGAACATTCTAGAACCTTCAGTTCTACTTATTTATGTGAACTGGAGAAAAATCCAATATGAAGGATTTTACTAAGTATGACAAATGCTCTACACACACAGTTTCTGGTGACACCTGTCAGATTATATTACCATATTACATTGTTGTCCCAGTATTTTTATTTTTCATCTAAATCAAACAAATACACACAGTGGCAAAAAAGTCTAAGTTAAAAATGAAGTGTAACATTTATGGGGGGAAAAAAAGGTTAGCTGTTACATTCTTAAGTTAAAGCCGCACTGACAAACAGCTGAACCAATGTTCTAGTCGGCCATGTTTAGGAGAGGTGGCCCGATATGACTGGCAGTAGTATGAAGTTTGTTGATTATTATCAACAAAGGAGGATATCACCTCATTTACACTCCCACACACCAGAACAGTATTCTGGAATTAACCATGCATGTGTTGTCAACAGGCCGTCCATCTCTGACACACATCCCATCGTCCAACATCATGACACTGTGAGTCAAATTCAGATCAAGAAGAGGAAGAATGAATCAATACAAACAATGCTGAATGGAATTGTGATTTCTTTAAGCCTGCTTTATGTTGTCAGGCAGATTTATTTATCCTACAAGTCTACAACTAGTGGCAATTAGTTGCCACTGATTGCTGCAGCTCAATTTATCTGCCACACCAATTAGTGTGGCAGATAAATTGAGCTATGTTAAAATGTGACTAGCCACATTTCACCATTGATTTTAAATAATATTCCACACAGGATCAAGTCAGTTTGAATAGTTTTTCTCCGTAATAATTACAACTTTAGATTTACTCAAGTTAGCTGTGATATAACAGTTCAATCGCTGATATGATAAAAGTGACACACACACAAAAAAAGTTTTACTGATTTGCATTGTAAGTTATTTGCATTATTGTTATACATAATGCAAATTGTTGTGTTTTTGGTTGTTTGGACCCGGGCAGCAGTCACCACGCGCTGCTGTCCCAGATGAACGTTCCTTCCAGCCTCCTGAACAGCAGACTCGTTCACAGAACTGGGCTCGTGAAATAAAGTCGCCTTTGTGTTTTCTGCCTCATACTGAAGCAGCTGACCGAGGAGCGACGTCAGAACGTTGCCGCGTTGCGGTTTAACAGACTGAAATTGTTCCAGTCGCGGTGCTTTGAGCAACAGTTTCAGGACGGAGACAGAATGGAGACAGGCTGGGAGACAGACTGGAGCAGCTGGACCGGAAAGCGGACCTTCTCTGTCCAGTTTACACACGAATGAACTGCTAGGTCAGGAAAGTTCCCGGAGTCAGCTGCGCCTCTTTCGGAGCCACAGCGGCCGCAGGACTCTGCTCTGCTCGGGTCTCAGCTCATGACAGAGGAGCCTGCCCGGTGGAACAACAACAGCCGCGGCTGGAAAGTTTTTTACCTGCTGAGTGACGTCCTTCCTCTGCTGCCTGTCTGCTGCCAGCGGTGTTTGGAAACGTGTTATGCCAACAACCAAGCGCGGCCACATGGAGAAGAAGAAGAAAGGCAAAACGAGCGTTCCACAGTGAACGACGAGCTCCCTCTGCTGGCCGTGAAAAGCATGACATGAGGTAGTAGTTCACCGGAGGGTCATTTTTATTGACTTTATTATCACTCGTGGAGTATTTTCAAGTAATGATTTGAGAAAACAACTTTTTTAGGGAGCAGCCAGGTGATTTGTTATATTCTATGCTTTTTTTGGGCTCTACCGGCCTTTGTCCGAAAGTGAAATGAAAGGCATTTTGGTTACGAGAGGGCAAAGGTCAGTAGGCTGTGATTCAAGCCATGATGGCTGCTTCAAGCACAGTGGTCGCGAGCTTTGTGCCTGTGTCACCGCAGCATCCCATATTCCAGAATTTTAAGTGCAAAAAAACACTGTTTCTCATAGAAAATGTTCATCTGTATGATGGGATTGTCTCAACATATGAGTGACCTTTACATACTAAGAAAATGAGAAGACATGCGGGAAATGATCCAAGAATCCAGGACATCTGCATCGACAGCCTAGGGCCTTTGCATAATCATGCCTTTAATCTGGATTTTTCTTCCATGTGCAGCCAGGTGCTTTGTTATATTCTACAAAGAACCTTGTAGGATATAACAAGGTGCTGTCTGTCAGGACAGATTTGTCAAACTATCTGTCAGGACAACAGCCATTGAGGACTGGAGATGGACATTCAGGATTTCCAAGATTCACATCAACTCTGAGCTTATTCTCTGTTTCTTTATCAATTGTTAACATTAACTATAATTCTGTGTTTCTTTATTTTCCAGTAAAGCCATTCTGAATTACTGTGTACAAATGATGCTACATGTATAAACTTGCTTTATTTTGCTGAGGAAAACCTTCCCCCAGCATCGCGTCGTCCCCTCCGTCTTTCACCATGGGATGATGTTACTGTGACGGACAGAGAAACGTGTTTTGCGTTTTACTCAAAGCGGCGAGAAAAAAGACAAAAATCCTTCTGTCCAAGACATTTCAGATGTCATGGGAACTCAAAGGCAGAACGTTGTCATGGATCCCTCTTATGTTAACATTTGTATAGAATAGTTGTTGGACACTGAACAAGAGAACGTTCTGCCCAGAATACGTCTAAAGAAAAAGCTGGAACCTTTCCCAAACCAGAGCCCCCTTCAGTGTTTTGCAATTCTGTTGACTCTTCTAACATTCATTCCCTCACTTTCTGCCTTATTGATCACTTATTACCAGTGACTCACATTTCAACACAGCCTGTGTTGTGTAGAAGACCAGAGAAATGATAGTAAATACTTCACTTATTACGGTAAGCAGACACAGACTCTTTTTATTACCCTGATTTATCCCTGTATAAACTGGCTCTTTCCACTGAAACACAGTTATGTTCAAAATAATTAGTACATTTTAAGCCTCTTACAGCATTATTTATTCCCTTTGAGAACACTGACCAGTTTACTCCAAATTGAAATAGCAGGAAAACATTAATCAGATTAACCAAAAGAAAGAAAGGAAAAGAAAACATGAAACTGCTCAAATATTTCACCAGACAAACTCAGCATTTTTCTTCGCAAACATTTTCTCCATAGATGGAAAATGTTTAAAAATGTAGATTTTTGTATGAATCGCTGAAAAAAAATCTCCATTCATCCAATCGTCCCTGAGGAAAGCATCCACGGTGCACAGAGCTGACCCACTTCTGACACCAGTCAGCAGCTATTTAGTAGGTCCTGCCTGTTTCAGGTCAGTGGTCTCAAACCGTCCAGAGACAGTCCTGTACACTTGAGTTAAATGGTGAAACTGCATCTCAAGCAGCTTCTACAGAGCTCTGCTAATGGAAGCTGAAGCACAGATATCTAAAAGTTGCAGGACACCAGCTTGAGGAAAACTGTTTTGACACTTTGATCCATTCAAGATTTTCACTTTCTTCCACATCTTCCTGGTTTTGCATTCCATTTTATGTCTTTAAGATAATTATGTGTCCATGATTCTCAGTTTCAAATAAACTTTTAAATCAAACTCTATGGTTCTTCTGGACCTAATTTCCACAGCAGAATGCATTAAAAGCAACATGTACAATATCTGCAGCTTTAAACCTAAACTATACAATTCTTTGGGAACTAACAACTTGACTGAACGTCACTCTATACTGTTTTGAACTCACCTGGTAGATAAACTCAGTTCTGCTGTTCTTTATTCTTATCAGTAGAGGGAGCTACTGGGGATAAATGTTACAGTGTATTAAAAAAGACCTATTTCTTTAGAATTTAATTTCCCTTAGGGATGAATAAATTATTTTTGAATTTGAAAACATTTGACGACTCAAAAGTATTTGAGTCTTCAAATATATAATGAATTTGATTATGCTGATGACAGCACTAAGTGGTTTGGATCTTGTTCTAGATGTTTGGGATGTGTGAAAAAAAAAAAATCTATAAAAAATAAAAAAAAACCTCTCTTTGTTCAGCAGTTAACGGATAAAAAGTTAGTGCTGGACTTGTGCTCCCAGCCACAATGACATGCTCCATCCTCTCTCTGAGCCAGAACAAGTTAAGATGATCAGATTTCAATCTGTTTCACTGTGAAACAGGAAAAACACTGAGACGTTTTCAGAGGAGAACCTGAAAATGAACGCTTACAAAGTTCTTATTGACGTCCATATTTAACTGAAGTTCACACATGACAAAGATTGTTCTTCAGTTTTTTTTAAATTATTTTATTTTTACACTTCAACAAACATTAAAACTGTGCAAAAGTATGGAGACAGTTGGATGAATTTTTTTCCAACACTGGAAAACTCACAGGAGCCTCAGAGGACGTCCAACAGGAAGCTCCGGCAGAGACTCAGCTCCGTCCCTGGAAATCTTTGGACTCCTTTGGATGGTTCTAGTTCTGGTTCCGCTCAGTGCTGTTGCTGTGGACCCTTGTAGACTTTCAGAGGGAGTGGCAGTCAGCCTGGACAGCGAGCTTCTGCACACTACAGAAATGCTTCACTGTAGAAGTTCAGTATTTTCTGCTGACAGGATGTTTTCTTCCGCTACACAAAGTTCTACAGGATGGCTCTGGACCGCAGCTCAAACCCAACTAACCTGTCAGTTTGATTGTATAAAAAAAAACCAAAACCAAAAATCCTCCAGCCAAACTGTTTCACCCTGACTCAGAGCCGCTGAGCCAGACGACATACCAAGCGGCCATGATGAAACATACCAGGCTGGCTGAAAATAGTTAGTGAGAAAAACTCCTTAGAATATTAGGTTAAAAAAGACTAGTGCTAGTGTGACATCAGCTAGTTAGCCTGACAGAACCAGTCTGACTGAAGACCTCCTGTCACTTCACCACTCAGTTTATGGCACCGGTTCTGATCCAGTGGTGCTGGTCTGAACTGTAACTGTGGCACATTTCCCAGCATGGCCCAGTAGGCAGGTATGAAACAGGAAGTCAGGCGCAGCGCGCGACGGGGGCGAGCGACACCAATGCCCTCACTGTGACGGGCACGTCGGTTCTGGGTAAGGTCACCGTGGTGACGTCGTAACAGATCAATTCACACACAACCAAGACACACACACAGCTCTGCAGTCCATATAGCAACCAGAAACAAAGTGCGCTCTGATTGGCTGCTTCCTGTCCTCCAGCCTGACCGGCCTCCAGCTCCACTGATCCTTCCTGTTAGTCTTGGCGGTGGAGATCTTGCACTGATGAGGTGATGTTAGAGAAGTTCCTAACATCATGGGTCAGGAAGGTCGGACGTATCCACGGTGACCTGCGGATCAACGGAATTGACACAAATACGTGCAGCGGTCAGTAATCATCTGTCGCCTTGGCGAAGACGCTGCAGGTTCAACAGAAGCGACGGTCCACCTTGATGAAGATGGTGTCATCTTTGATGTAGCTGCCTGTCTCCAGGACGCTCTGCGCCACGAACAGAGGGCAGCCGGAGGCGATGTTCATCTCGGCCGTGGGGCGCCTGAAGCTGCTGCTGTGCGGATCGGGCTTGAAGGCGTCGCCCAGGTGTTTCCTGGAAGGAGTCTGGTCCATCAGCATCAGAGTCACCTAGCACACACACACACACACATTAAAGAGTGAGCTTATTCTGTAAACACACACATTACAGAAAGCTCACTGTGACTGCCGGACATCAACAAACGGTCAGCAATCTTTGGAAAATTCCACAGCTGTGGAAAAGTGCAACTTACTCAGCGGGGACATATATTGAACACAAATTGAGATTACTTTAAAAAGTTGTCATAAAAAATAACATCTTGAGATGTGGAAAATGTAAAACAATGTAAGGAAGTCAAATTTTGTAAAGGAGTAAAAGAGAAAGGCTATTCTATATGGTTGGATTTCATTTGTACGCCTCTCCAATAAGGAAGGGACTAAAGATAGGAGGGAGAAATGACAGGGAAGGGACGCAAGACTGGATAACGGACACAAGAAAGTAAGAAAAGAAGAGAATGAGGAGGAAAAGTAGAAATGGAAGTAAGAAAGGACTGGCACAAAGAAACAAACAGCAAGGAGTCCAGCACAAGGAAGGATACATCTTAGATTAAGGAATAAAGTTTGGGAACACAATAAATTTCTATTCTTATCCTTGGTGATAGTTAAATTCAGTGGTCCACACTTCCAGTAACGTGCTAATTTTTCATTTAGCACTTCAGCTAGCTTTGAGTGTAGCGCACTTAGATTCGCCTAAATGAATTGTTCAGTATAAATTCTACAGCATTAATTTACTAGGATGATTTTTTTTAAATTTTCAGTTGAATATAGTTCTAAATCTCGTTCTAAATGCTTTGTTGCAGTTTTTATCAACAGTTACAACTTTTATATTCCTCACTTCTCCCTCTTTCTCCCCCGTAACTTTATTTAAAAAAAAAAACAGGAAAAATAATAATACACATACTGTATAGAACAAGAAATAAACATAAATACAATAATGTCAAAATATATTTGGCACTCAAGTGTTGTAGTCTTTCAAGAGCAGCTATAATTTGAATTCAAGTTTTGCATTAGCTGAGCAAATGCTAAACACTGTATTTAGCATTAGCTCCTGCTAAGTACTGTGTTGGTGTAGTGCTTTGGTACTAGTGGAGATAACATACATCACTAGTGCTTCAGGGTTGGGAAATAACTTTTTATTTTTCCCACCACTGGTTAAATCAAATTTCTTATTTGTCCAAAGTACACAGACCGTTAGAGGGACCGGGTCCGGCTGGAACCTGCAGAATCTCCTCTGATGTTCCTAATAAATGTCTGGGCAGGAATAACCTGAACCACAAACTGGCACACACAGTTTCAAATGTTTGACTACAGTAAAGACAGTTACATCTTCAATTTTTCCCCAAAGAAGAAAAAAAAGAGATTTTTCTGGGTTTTTTATGCTTTTTAAAGAAAGTTTTGAATCACCTGAAATTGGTGTCGGATTTTGACAAATTTTGCAACCAGAACAAAATCTCTGATTGGTGCAGCTGAACCAAACAGACCTGTTGATGCTGAGAACTGTAGACAAATAAATCTATTCTACAGAGAATCACAATTGCTAGCCCTGGGAATGAAACCTGATCAAATTGTTTCAAATAAATATTCTTCAGTCACAGACTTTAAACAGTACCTCCAGACAGTTTGAATAGAAAAATTTGTCTGAATCTAAAATTATTTCTGAATCACTTCTGGGTCACAGCTAACCGTAGCTGTGACCCAGAAACGAATCAAATTGCTGGACACTCTAGTAGACCTGCATATTAAAAACAACAGAGAATACAGACAGTACCTTCTGCTTGAAGGGCCAGGGCAGCAGGGCGTCGTACTCGCCCTTCATCACCACAAAGAACAGCGACAGGTGCGTCCCCTTGCCCATGCCGTCTCCATTTAGGTAAACCCGAGCGCACATCTTGTATCCGAAATATCCAGTATAAAACGGCTGTGAGTACAGTGACAGCGTCTTTCCCGCCACGGCTTCCTGTTTCCGTCTCTTGTAGTCCCGGATTTTCCAGATTAGAGTCCCATTGTAGCTAGCTGTCTCCAGTACCTGGAACCTCAGGTCCATGTCAGCCAACCGGATTTCATGGACGCTCAGCATGTCGTCGTGCCGATTGAGCTGAGTTTCCAAGGACGCTGCAAAGAGAGAGGAAGTATCTCCATCAAGTTCGGATTACCTGGTCAAAAACCTTTAGCTAGCCACCGAAACCCGACGTATCCACGAACCGAAGGTGTGAGTGGATCCGGATCCGCTCCGTCCGCCCTGCTCCAAGGTGGCCAGCCGAGTACGAACATTGTCCACCGTTCCTCGTAAGGTTTCCACTTCTTCTCTTAGTCGACGCAGTGAACCGAGCTCCATCTCCAACGCCATCAGCGTCTCTGAATGCGAGCTCATCATTTTCTAGGGAAACACAGAGAGGCTCTGATGTTTCAGTTTGCAGGACACAAAAAGCCTCAACACAATCCAACAAGACTCCTGGGCCATCCGATCCCAGGAAATGCTCAGGCACGCCCAACTGTTTCATCCAGCCCTACTGCTTTGAGATTCCCTCTCAGCAATATTTTATATGATGTAATTATGCGTTTCATTGTCTGTGAAGTCTTCATGGTGACATGATTGTTGGTGGTCTAAAAAACATTGGGTTATTACCCTCAGAGAAAGAATTAGAGCAAAGTGGGATTAGGATTTCTGGGAAAAGCCTCCGGTGAGATCAAATCAGCTGTCAAACTGGCGAAGGATCCGGTCCACCCTCATCTCCTCCTCTGAGCCTGCACTGCCTCAGGCCTACAATAAACTCCTCCAGGATCTGCTTCCAGTTTAGAAGGCATTTTAAAATCCAACTAACAGAACCTGCTTCCAGGTTCTGTTAGTTGGTTTTAAGTTGCATAGGGTGAGATGTGTTGGAAATGTATGCAGACACAGAAGGAAGCAACTGGGAACACACAGATCTGCCTTTTTCACTTCTGATACCGATATTGATATCAGAAGTTTAGTATCAGATCGGTATCAGCTGGATTTAATTTAACTTTTTTTTTTTTACGCAGACATAAATGTTCTGAATTACTCATTTATTTGCTAAATCTGCACTAGTACAGCAAACTGAAATGCACCAGTAGCTTCACTAGCTGATCAAATATGGAACAGCCAATGTGACATAAATAATAAACTGACTAAAATAGGTTGACTACTTTGGTCAAAATGTAAAAGATAAACTGTAAACTGTCTAATTATGTAAAAATATAAAGCATGATGTCACTCAGACTACAAAGAATTAGACTGAATTAGGATTCAGAATAGACTGAATAGATCTACCCTTATAGACAGGTACATTGTCATTGATACCCAATCTAGAATTTTTCTCCAATGTCAGGACCGATACAGATATTGATATGGGATCGGTACATCTCTTACCCCGTCCTCTCCTACCTGCAGGTTGGCCAGCTTCTGCTCCATCTGCCGGTTCTTTTCTCGCAGCTCTTCGTTGTGACTCTCCAGCTCCGACAGTCGGCTGTTGAGAGCAGGAAGCACCTTGCACCGCTCCATTAGCTCTTCCTTTACATTGTCCACCTTTAACCACAAACACTCTTCAGTCAAACCTTACTCAGTCCACTCAATCTGGCCTTGATTGCCCCCGTTTAGTTGCTATGGTTACCTTGTTCTCCAACAAGCAGTTCCCTTTGACCATCATTCTTAGATGCTCGGCTACGAAGGTCGAGTCGTGCTGCCTCATTTCTTGATTTAAGCCCTACAGCACAGGAAACACGGCGCATGAAGCGTACACACAAGTTGCTAGAGAAAGTTCACGCGAGAAATCAAAGCTGGAAGATTAATGGTGAGAGAAGAAGAAGAGAACATGAGGAGGGGTCACCTTGAAGGTGCAGCCGTAGCGGTGGAACAGACAGCTGACCTGAGCTTTGGGACAGTCGTGCTGGTGGCTGGTCAGCTGAAACAACACAAACATTCAATGAACCAGTGGATCCCTTCAAAACTAACTGTGGCTCCAATTTTGCAGAACTTAAAATTGTGCAAAATTGGAATTACAAAAAAAAATGTGAAAATTGGCTTAACAGAATTACAATTTAGAAAATGAAGATAAAAAGTTTCTGCGCTAAATGAGATGGTTTATCAGCTGCATTTTCACTGCTGGTGGAAAAGACAAAGATGATGACAGGAAGTAAATGGAGGATGACAGCATCCTGTGTTTTTAAATGACTTATTACATGAGTAAATTTATTCATGTAATTTTTTTTTGTTTCTCTAGTGACCTTTCTTTGTAAATGCTAAGACAAGAAAGAAAGTGAAAAGAGAGGGGGAAGACACGTGGCAAAGGTCACAAGGCCGGGAATCTAACCTGCAACGAGTACCAAGGCCTCCCCATGTGGGCTCCACCCAACCCCGGCGCCACCGCATCACCGCAATCTATGTGTGATTTTAAATGATAAAAATAATTTTTACGCATACAGTTACGTATGCAGGAAAATTGTAGATGGCGATTTTACAGAAGAGTTATGGATTCAACAAGTTCAAATGACACACACATTTTTATGAACTGTGTGATGCAGTGAGAGCTCTGGTGGAGCCAGCTGCACACTGTTCAAATAAAACCAAAAACAAATCGTCATCGTCCTGCTACCACTTCCTCTTGTCATCTTTGTTATTTCTGCCAGTAGTAACATCTGTTTATCAATTATGTGGCTTGTGTGATGCGGAAAAAGTTTAGCAAACGTCATTTATTTTGATATAGATGAAAAACCAAAGCAAAGACTTTATTAAAAAACATGAGTTTTTTCAAAGTTTACATGTTTCCATTAAGCAAATTTGTTTTCGTAATTTCAATTTGTGCAATTTTACAGTTAATGAAAACACAGCCACAGTATGCTGCTGCAAGAGGGCAGCAGAGAGGCTTCAGTACCTCACTCCGGGGCAGGGAAGAGAAGGAGCAGTGGTTGGGACAGGACACAGGGAACGATGGACACACAGTCTCCTTGTGTTTCTGAAAAACAGTTTCATGAAACATCTTAATGCAGCCGGTCATGCAGGACACCAGCAGCTAATAGAGCACCATTATTATTTACATTCTTCAAGAATGTTTACAACCAAAATCTGAAAAGCGGTGGCCTGTGTTTCTAGTCAGCTCCCTTTATTTTCTGACAGCCATATATGTGACACACCTTAACAAAAGTGGAAATAAGTCACCATAACAAAAACGGAAGAAAAAACAACCCAGATAGAATCTTCCAGTTTTTGGGAAAATAATGAGTTTTGTTCTTTTTCTTTATTTATTTTTTTTTTTTTGCAAAACACACATTGAAGTTGTGAAGAACTCACCCTGTGCTTAAACAGCAGCTTCAGAAGATTTAAAAGAGTGAGTTTGTTTGCAGAGTGATTGAGATGATTCGAGGTGTGGAGGAAGCTCACAGCTGATTAACATGCCGGCCTTTATTGGCTGAATTCACAGGCTTTTGTTATTTGTTTCGACCAATAAGGTGAAAGCCTGAAAGGAACACATGGCTACTAAACATCACCAATCAACCAAGCCAGTTAAAAAAGAAACTCCAGCCCACGTCTGTGTTCAGAACCCGAAAAGCCCCTGATAGCAGCTGAACATCCAGCTGCAGCACAACTTGATCAAAGCATATTTACTGTATGTCTTAGAATGGCCTAGTCCAAAACCAGGTATATATACTACTAGGAATCTGCAAGACTTGAAAGTTACTGTTCACAGATCTTGTCCATCTGGGATGATTCTGCTACAATTAATGAACAACGATTTTCATTCCTACATGGCTACGGCTGACGTCAGATTATTTGTTGACAAAAAAAACACAAGAATGTTTCGTTACACTTCACAATGAAGCTATTAAGAAGCTGTCCAACTTCAGTTCCTATCAATTCTTTAAATTGCTTTAAATTCTGTAAGAATTTAGAATTTAGACTTAGATCTAGATCTGCCCTTTTGGATCAGGCACATCGTCACTGATACCCAGTCTAGAATCTTTTAAACATCCGAGCCGATACTAATACTGATACTAATATCGGATCGCTGCATCTCGTGACCACTGAAGCAGAACGGTGCTTCCTGATCTCACTTCAGAGCACATCGCCTAACGACTACTGCGTAATGACAGCCACACTTCTCACCGGTTTAAAACGCCTTGCTTACCTGAAGGTCAGTCAAAGGCATCTTGTTCATGCAAAATTCACAAGTGCTCTCTCTGTGTTTACATTTCCACGCTAGGTGATCAGGAATCTCCTTCCTCATCATCCTCTCTTTACACTTTCCCAGCGGACAGGGAACCTCGAAGAACGGACACACATTCAGGTGGTCCTGGAGACAGAGAGGCGGGACAGGCCGTGTGTACAACACAAACTGCACCATTGGTCCAACGGCACTGTGGAACCGTAATGGAGTGTGTGCTCACAGGTATCTGCTGCAGACTCATTTGCTCCTGACAGCCGTTAGCTTTACTCCGACAGAAGACCTTCAGCGCCATAATCTCTCTCTGGCAACATACGTCTCTAAAGATCTGAAACAAAAAAAAAACAACAAAAAAAAGACAGGCATTAAGGAACCCTGTTCTGATCAGCTGGTCGTGATAACATGACTCTGCTGAGCCTGGCTTTTCAGCTCACCTTGTCTTTGAACAGGGGCTCCCTGTCAGCCGGACACACTGGGTTTGAATGACTGCAGGAAGGGAGAGGACAACGTTAGATCCCACTGGAACCAGCAGGGAGGCTGGAGGGGGAGGTGTTGCTGCCGACCCCTAGCTAGCTAGCTAGCTGTCTGTCTGTCTGTCTTATGAATCGGTCGAGTTCAGTGTCGACAAAACGACTGAAGGAAGTAGGCTTTAAGGGGAAGTGTTTATGTTCTTCAGGCACATAGTGCTATTTCCTAACACAATCAAGTAACTATGTTAATGTCAGTTGTTATAAAAATGACTTAAAAGAAATTTGACTTCAAAATTTTACGCTTGGAAATCGGATGTCTGTCTCTTTAAAAACTCTGCCTCAGAAGTCAGCACAACATGGCTCCTCTATCAACCCTTTAACAATGTTTTTACTGGTGCTACACTGAGAAGTAGCTCCTATAATGAACTCAGCAGACGCTCAGTTCCACCAGGTGTTTGCTAATTGCTGCTGGCTAGTCTGAAGGAGCTGAGTGGAGGAGTTGCAGGGGAGGGCTTCTCTGTGCAGTGGAAGCTTTGAAGCCGCAGCTCTGAGGAGGCGCTTCGTCCTCGAAGGCGGAGCTGGGTCCACTCAGGCGTTTTGAACAGCTGAACAGTTGCCATGGAGATTAAAGGATTTCTCAGATAACGCATGAAAGAATCAAAGCAACACTCCAGGTATGTTTTTGATGAGAGAATAGCAAAGTTACATGATGGAAAGTTCAAAAAGGTTTTTTTTTACATAACACCGCCCCCCTTTCTGAATAACAATCTGCTCTGCTCACCTGAGGATGTCATTGATGCAGCTCTGACAGAAGCGGTGTCCACACTCAGTCTGGCGGGGCTCACACAGGACCCGCCTGCACGCCTCGCAGCAGTATTTGGCCTCTGGCTTCTCAACGAACACATCTCGAAATCCTCCATGAAGAGGCTGGAACCCTGCAGGAGCAGCTGAACACACACAGAGAGAGGAGGATTAAAACCAGACCAACACCAGACCAACACCAGACCAACACCAGACCAACACCAGACAACGCCACTACGGGGCTTCTGACAGACTTACTTGGTTGAGGAGTGAGATCGCATGGAGGCCAGGGATTGGTTGAGCGGTGGGAGGGTGGTGTGATTGGCAGGGGAGTAACAAGTGAAAGCGCCACCTGCTGGAGGGGTATCTGTACTTCCCTCCCATTAGAACCTCTCCCTGATGACATGACCTGAGGAGGCTTCACAGTGGAACACACCAAAAGAAATATGGTTAATCAGCATGCTGGACTGAGGTTCAGCAAATCACCAAGGCAACAAGTTACATGTTCGCATGTTCTGAGAATATGTGTTTTCTGTCCTGTGTTATCCTGTACATGTGACTAATAACTGATCACATAGTTAATCAGTCGTTGATGTCACTAGTTACAAATAAAAAAAAATATTTTCCATGTATTAAAAAATGACTGTGTACTTTATTTGCTCCTGCAGATTATCTGCAGATTACTTTAAACACTGGACTGGTAGGAGGGAATAAAGACACCACAACAAGATACAAAATGACCAGAAGGGAACAATGAGATCATACGAAGAGAACAGAGAGACCACAACAAGGGAACAGAGAGACCACAGCAAGGGAACAGAGAGACCACAGCAAGGGAACGGAGAGACCACAGCAAGGGAACGGAGAGACCACAACAAGGGAACAGAGAGACCACAGCAAGGGAACAGAGAGACCACAACAAGGGAACAGAGAGACCACAACAAGGGAACAGAGAGACCACAGCAAGGGAACAGAGAGACCACAGCAAGGGAACGGAGAGACCACAGCAAGGGAACGGAGAGACCGCAGCAAGGGAACGGAGAGACCACAGCAAGGGAACGGAGAGACCACAGCAAGGGAACGGAGAGACCACAGCAAGGGAACGGAGAGACCACAGCAAGGGAACGGAGAGACCACAACAAGGGAACGGAGAGACCACAGCAAGGGAACGGAGAGACCACAGCAAGGGAACGGAGAGACACAACAGGGAAGAGACCACAGCAAGGGAACAGAGAGACCACAGCAAGGGAACGGAGAGACCACAGCAAGGGAACGGAGAGACCACAACAAGGGAACGGAGAGACCACAGCAAGGGAACGGAGAGACCACAACAAGGGAACGGAGAGACCACAGCAAGGGAACGGAGAGACCACAGCAAGGGAACGGAGAGACCACAACAAGGGAACAGAGAGACCACAGCAAGGGAACGGAGAGACCACAACAAGGGAACAGAGAGACAGCAAGGGAACAGAGACCACAGCAAGGGAACAGAGAGACCACAGCAAGGGAACGGAGAGACCCCACAAGGGAACAGACAGACCACAGCAAGGGACAGAGAGACCCCACAAGGAACAGAGAGACCACAGCAAGGGAACAGAGACCACAGCAAGGGAACGGAGAGACCACAGCAAGGGAACGAGACCACAGCAAGAACAGAGAGACCACAGCAAGGGAACGGAGAGACCACAGCAAGGGAAGAGACCACAGCAAGGGAACAGAGAGACCACAGCAGGGAACAAAGAGACCACAGCAAGGGAACAGAGACCCCAGCAAGGGAACAGAGAGACCACAGCAAAGGGAACGGAGAGACCGCAAGCAGGGAACGCAAGGGAACAGAGACCACAGCAAGGGAACAAACCAGCAAGGAACAAAGAGACCACAGCAAGGGAACGGAGAGACCACAGCAAGGGAACAGAGACCACAGCAAAGGGAACGGAGAGACCGCAGCAAGGGAACGGAGAGACCACAGCAAGGGAACGAGAGACCACAGCAAGGGAACGGAGAGACCACAACAAGGGAACGGAGAGACCACAAAGGGAACGGAGACCACAGCAAGGGAACGGAGACCACAGCAAGGGAACAGAGAGACCACAGCAAGGGAACAGAGAGACCACAGCAAGGGAACAGAGAGACCACAGCAAGGGAACAGAGAGACCACAGCAAGGGAACAAAGAGACCACAGCAAGGGAACAGAGAGACCACAGCAAGGGAACAGAGAGACCACAACAAGGGAACAGAGAGACCACAGCAAGGGAACAGAGAGACCACAGCAAGGGAACAGAGAGACCACAGCAAGGGAACAAAGAGACCACAGCAAGGGAACAGAGAGACCACAGCAAGGGAACAAAGAGACCACAGCAAGGGAACAGAGAGACCCCAGCAAGGGAACAGAGAGACCACAACCAAGCAAAAAATGACCACAGTTTGAGTATAAAAAACACTGTAACAAGGAAAAGAGAGACCACAGAAAGAGTACAAGAAAACCACAAACAGGGAATAAAAAATCCACAAGAGGGAACGAGTATGAAAAGACCAAACGAAGGGAACGAGACGGGCACAAAGACATCATGAGAAAGGAATAAAGAGGCTGCAAAGAGACCACAGAGTGTGGAGAAAATAGTGAAGGAACAAAGTGACCCAATTTGTGCAGAGACACTCAGACACGTTGAAGGGACTAATAGCATGTTTACCTCCAGACTCCCACATTCACCTAACAACCTCCTCCCTCTGTGAAGGTGGCTGAGGGAAGAAGGGCACTATAGGAAATAAACCCCATGAAGCTGCAGGCATTGACGGGGGTTTGGTCCGGTTCTGAAGCATTGTGACCATCAGCTCTCTGCTCACAGATATGTTCCACACCTCAAAGTGTTTTACCTTTCCAGTGCTGAGGCCCCAGACAGTCCCCTGACTAAATGACTACTGGCCCTTCACTGCAGCAGTAATGAAGTGTTCTGAGAGGCTGGTGATGTCCACTGTCACTGC
Source organism: Poeciliopsis prolifica (assembly GCF_027474105.1). Classification (NCBI taxonomy): domain Eukaryota; kingdom Metazoa; phylum Chordata; class Actinopteri; order Cyprinodontiformes; family Poeciliidae; genus Poeciliopsis; species Poeciliopsis prolifica. Next base: position 1,473,778 of record NW_026562422.1, on the reverse strand, counting down.
AATAGACACTCACCAGGAAGCCTGAAGCCAGAACCACAACAGTTACTGAGCTGTGACTCATCAGTCGCTCTTTCACCTGAAAAACTGGGTGAGGTTGCCGTTTTGGAGCTCCAGCTCCACCTTTAACACAATCCTCCAACAAACACTGGTGAACTGAACCCTTCAGCCTCCAACTGGAAATTAGACTTCCTGACCCGACAAGACTACGGATTGCAGAGACCAACAACCCCCCAACCTCACCCATCAACCTCATCACTGGGTTTCCTCACTGCTCTATGCACTGCTGACACATGACTACCAAACCCACCATGGTGGCAGGCGGGCAGTGAAGTCTGAAGTCCGATGACGCAGCAGTAGCAGGGCTCATTAATGGGAGGATGGAGTAGGCAGAGAGGCAGGAAGTGGATGAAGGCTAATCAACAGCTGCATTTTCTAAGTAGGTTAAAAAAAAGATTGGGGTTGGGGTATAACACACTGAACTCCTCCTACAGGTGTTCAACTGCAGCACAGTGTGGTACGACAGCTGCAGAGCAACAGGATGGAGGGGAAGTCTACTCAGCGGAAAGATCCACAAAGCTGCTAATCTTTCTTTAATGTGCTTTATATTGCAGATTTTAATTTATCACTGAATAGTTAATAATAATTATTATTATCTTTATTGCAGCACCTGAGTTTGATGTGAATGTGAATGGCAATACACATGGACATATGTTGGTAGTATTTTAACTAACTGTGGACCTTTATGTGTTTTTTTTATTTTTTGAAAGCTGCAATGTTGCATGATTAGACTGCTTCCGATAAAAAAATTTAAAAAATTAAAAAAAAATTCTTGGTGATAAATTGTCCCACGACTTATTGCTATAAACGATAATATTGTTGTTTTGAGACCATTTTCAAGTGACACATTCACAATAACGTAGTGATACAAGTTCATCCTCTCAAAAACTAAGAAACTCTCATTTTGTACCGAACACTCCACACTGGAATTGCAAAATATTTTAAATAAGCAAAATAAATATGACAACCATAAAGAATAAATGAAAAAAGGAAATTGAAATCCAACACAATCAAAACCATAAATAAAATGGATCATAAAGTAGACAAAACTGCCCTTCAAAAAATATAATCAGAATGTTTTTCTTATTTTTACAGTCAAAAATAAAACATATAGGAGAATGAAGGACAGCGGGGAAGAGTAACTCCTTTTCAAATAAATAGTTACCTATTTATTTACATGCATATACATATTTGAAATGTGAATGTGAATACTTTTGAAACATAAATAAACCAGACTTGAAATGATCAAGCTCGTTTCAGTTTATCATGTGATGAACTCATTAATTGCTTATTGTCACTCATGCTGGCTCCATTGCGGTTTGTTCCCCAGTTGGGGCATTTTGTTTTTATGAAATAAGAGATTATGGCTCCTGATCAAAACCAAAGTCACCACCGTTCCTCACAGCAGACTGAGAGCAGATGGTGACAGATCACTTCATGTGTGCATGTAGAGACATGAAAGAATGTAAGGCAGACATAAAGGTGACGACCTGTGGGCCACCTGGCAGCTTATGCAGTTTCTTTTCCTGCTGCTTTTTTGATTTTCTTTTTGTTTGTTTGTTTTTTTAATATCTGAAGTTTCAACAAAGCATTTGGTTTTTTTTTTCTTGTTTTTTTTTTGTAAAAATCTACAAACCATCAGTAACTTAACTCGTTCAAACCATAAATGTCCCAGTTCAGATGCATTTTCAAGAAAAGTACAGAACAGTAAGGGTGTGTGCAAGCAAGTACCATTGAACTCTATAAAACAGACACACACACACGCACGCACACACACGTATACAAACAGTGCACACTTCCTGTCAGGGCTGAACTGTGGGGATGTTAGGGGCTTTTCCATTGATTCCATTAGCAACACAAGCACATTCTATCTCTGTGAGCGTGACACAGTGGCAGAATGAAACTCCAAAATGACCAAAGAAAAGCCTTGAATATTCCTGAGTGTTTCTGGGAGGATTTTTTCACAGAGAGGTTGTGCAATGATTGTTGTCGTTAAAAAATTTGTGTTTCATATTAAGAAATGAATTCAAGGACACGCTAAGAATAAACTTGCAGAGTGTAAGAGAGTTTAGTTTAATCAGACACAACACCATGACTGAGCACTCTGTTTGCAGAAAGAGAAAGTGGAACGGTTCCTTGAACGGGGTTTTCCTGAACTCAGATCAGCTGTTACAGTTGCAAAAGAAAAGCAGCGGTGTCTGAATTTGTTAATGAGACCATGGCAGTGGGTACCAGGCCCGATGGGGTTGTCAACACAAACAGATCAACCAATCGCATAAGTCGACCAGTTTGACTCAGCGTCCTTTCAGACATCAGAAAGTTCAAAAGTTAGAAAGCTGAAAGGTCTCAATGCTGAGCCAAACGAAGCTCCGAAACAACTCACAGCTCAGAGCAGTTATTAATGACACCTGGAGTCCAGAGATGATTTCAGCAGCAAGTATCTGGAAATGCTAGATCTGGTTTACTGGTTCAGATAAACATGAGCAAGTTGGGGCGTTTTCTACCCCCCTGCCCCACAGTGAGGGCAAATAACATAAAGCAGCAGAGATAGAGACAAAAGGCACAAACAGCTCAGCCATAAGGAACGTGTTTCATGTTATGCGTGATGCACCGATCACATTTCAAATGGCCAATACCCAGTTACGTGTTTTTTGTCAGGTTTCCTCCCAAAATCATTTTCCTCTTCCCCAAATCTACAACAGATAAACGACAGAAACATTTTCTGCAGCTACTTTGTTACAGGTTCCATTGCTGAGAGTGAAACTCATCCTCATTTATACAGCAAAGCAGACGACATCATCTTGTAATTTTATCAGGAGTTTTTTCTTTTTTTGCAGTACTATTGTGATATTGATAAAGCTTTTTTTTTTTTTTTTAGCCAGCCATGTGGCTGTGACTGCTGCATGTTATGGCATTCATAGCATCACAAACACTAACACTGTTCATACAAACATTCCTATTTGAAACAGTCTTCTTTAACAACAGAAGTGTCATTTAAACCGCACACTGTGATCGTGTCTAATCATACTTTCAAATTTACTGGCTTTTGTTGATGCTTTCGTGGAGCAAATAGTGAAAATAACATTTTCAAACAAAACAACAAGTCAGTCGTTTTTTTATCGATTGAAATTTATGGAGAATAAATAAATCAAAATTCTTATGATGGGAAATTTTTCACGACAAATAATAAACGATTCCACAAGCGCCCACCCCTCCAGCAAACTATACGTTCCTAAACATTAGCACACTGCGTTTGTAAGCGTATCTTAGATTTGATACGCTTAAAGAATCAGAATTACACATCTCTCAGCACATCGCATCAGATCACAGACAAATCAAGGGAAAACTTCTCACAGTTCTTAGAACATTCTCAAAAATTCTGTTTATTATCAAAGCTGCCAAGAAAACAACCAGAATCTCGACAGTGTCTTTAATAGATCATTATTAATCAGATGCCTGAATTTCTCCTAAAATGTGATAATTCATCATTCATCAAGTCAGGTGTTTATGGGTTGAAATACAACGAGAGCGTTTGAACAATAGGTTGCCCTAACATTTATTCCAATAGATTGGGATAACATTATTCCATTTCCTGATGTTACCAGCCAATGATTGGAAATTTTATCGCATCAGTCTGTATTTTGTTCCGTCCATCTAAACACTCCCAGTCCTGCTTGTGTTAACAACAGAAACCTGTCCAGCAGAGTCGATCCGTTCCTCCTGATGGATCGGAGTCGTTTCTCAACCAAACCTCCAAAAACTGTTCAGTTCAGAAATGCACCGGTCAGGCCTTTCCTGGCCCATGAGCCATATTTGGCATTGATCTGCTGATTCCGATTCTTTATCGGAATCAGAAAATTGTGGTAGTTCTTTTCATCCTGAATGCCTTCACATAAAGAATGAAAACTTTCTGTCGAATCAAACAACAACAAAAAAAGAAGGAATTACAAATGTGTCCTGCTGCTGGTTGATATGGTTACAGATGGAAAATCGTGGTAGTTCTTTTTCATGAATTTAACAAATAAGAAAACCAAGACAAAAACAAAAATCTGGATTTTTGCTTTTTCTCAGAAAAATAGCAAAAGAAAATAAAAAATCTGATTTATGGTCCATTAATTATAAATCGGTTAACCGACCGATTTATGGGCGATTAACCGATCCGTCTCTAAAAAGACACGGGCAGTAGATCACCTCAGCCTGCTGTCATCGGCTCCCTCTGTTCTCTGAAATGAAGCTGTGGAACATCCCTGCTGTTTCTGGGAACAGTTCTGACTTCCAGTCTGTGACTCACAGTAGGTGACATCTTCTGACATCTCATCACCGCGAACAGCCGCTCACCAAGCACGCGTTCATCACCCAACAACATGACCTTACAACGCTGACATCTGACCCAGGAGTCATCCTCTCTTCATCCGACAAGCCTCCACACACACAGAGACACGCAGTCCAACGGGGAGAATAAATGAAAAACGCCAACAGGAGGCGATCCTTCGCTGGCCCCTCGCCGTATCGCGGTGTTTCGGACACTCATCGCTCACATTACTGATGTATTTGTCATTTAGAACCAGACAGCGGATGTAAACACACGGACTGCTAATGCTAGCGAGCGCCTAGCTTCTTCAGCTTCGCCGCTGTTCTTGTCAATAGAAGGTCCATTTATCAAAACCATCAGAACACACACACTCTCTCTCTCTCACACACACACAGCCGTGACCAGACTGGTTATTACTGGTCCGCGAGCCTAAATGTCCCTCCACTCTTAGTGATGTACTGAATGTATGTGTGTGTGTGTGTGAATGTGTGTGTGTGTGCGTGTGTGTGTGTGAACTCACATCAGTCTCCTCGGCAGGCTACAGCTCGGCGGATTTACTGCGGATTCAAACCGTTGCCGTTCCGCTGACGCTGCCGTGGAGCCTCCAGGCTTCAGGCGGACTCCTCATGGTCCAGTTCCGCTCGGCACTTCTCTGGGTTCGGTCTGTACTGTCAGTCCCGGAGAGAGAAGTTACTGGGTCCACCTCAGAGAGCCAGCAGGGAGGCCTGGGCTGATCACACTGGAAACCCCCTCCACTGCTTCCGCTCAGGAAATCCCCCAGTTGCCCGACGAGGAGCATACCGTCAGGGGGCGCAGCTTTCCCGGAGGCTCCAGGGAGAGACAAGACTGCACCACAGGGGGCGCTGTTTCTCCCTTTCAAATCGAAACACTTCTTGTTCGAGACTGTGCAGCGCAGGTCAGTAGTCTAGTAGTCTAAATTCCGCCTGTGTGTAAATAATGATCGATGTGATATATTTTAAATGAACCTTGAAGTAACAAATTGAAGAAATTATGCCAATTGACAATGTGTATGTGCCTTTTTTATTATGTATATGGAAACTTCTGCTTTCAACTGTTGGTGTATTCTAGGAAACGTTTCTATATTTAGATATCAGACCTAAATTTAGTCTTAAAAAAAAGCTTATAACGATTCTCTGCTTCTGTTACAGTAGCAGGCCAGGCGAACCTTCATTATAGAAATTAGTCATTACATCATGAACCCACATAATGTCTTATGATGCAGGTTCAGCAGACTGGGGATTTTTATCTAATTGTGGGTTAAGTTTAATGAAGAATTTTCCAATGAATTGTAGAGATTTATGCACTTGTGGGTTGTTATGACAACATATCACATGGTCAACTGAAACTCACTGATCTGGATTCTATGTAAATGAAACTGGCCTGGTGTCAGAAGAATCTGATTTACTGGATCATAATAACAGGGACTGAGCTGGATCAGTGCCAAGTTGGATTCAGATTAATTTTTTTCCTAAATTAGTTGTAAGATTAGAATGAGAATTTGGTCCATAGTTCAAATTCACCAGACCTTAGAGAATTAGAGAAGTTTAGAAGTAGAAGTAATAAAATTATTTATCAATCTAAAATTAAACATGTTTTCTAATTAAGTTTTGAAAAACTAATAGATTTTATTGATCAGAATACTATAAAATTTGATCATTTTAATTTAAAAAGCTAAAAATTGTGCAATGAACAAACGATTAATTGCACATTTCCGGTGACCGAGTTTTTCACTGAGGGACCTCAGTGTGACGACCAATATTTGGATTAGATACAATTAAAAAGCAGTTGGGAAAAAAAATAATACACAAAACACATAGCTGAAATCAGAAAATGTTTATTTGTGAATTTTTATGATGCAAATTCATAAAAACAAACACGAAAGAAAAAAGAATTATCACACACATTCATTAAGAATCATATTTTCCTGAGAATGGTGCAACAAAAATAAATTCAGTTCACTTGGAGAAAATATTGATAAAATAAAAATAAGTTCATGAAGACATATTAAATATGTAACTATCGAAACTAAACTTTTAATCCCAAAAGAAAAAATAAACCGTGAAATAGAAGTCACGCAATTTTCTTAATAAACTTTGGTTTTACTGGATTTTTTTTTCCTCTAAAAAATCTTTTAAAAATGCAATAAGCTAATCAGGACATGACAACCCCCACACAACCCAACCTTCATCCAATTCTTCCTGCACCTCAGATCCCAAAACACAAACATAGAAACAATTCAAAACGTTATGTGACAAAACAAACAAAAAAAATCCTCTGACTGTAATTGATGGCTGAAGTATGAATTGGTCCACAGAAGATGGGGACGACTTTGTGACATACGCAAACAGAAGCAAAACTGAAAAACAGAGGGCCAAAATAAAGAGACACGACTAAAGAAAGCAATCCTCCAGGAGGCTGGGGGTCAGGCTGGTTTCTCGGGAGGTTAGAGGTCACTCCGAGTCCATCGGAACAGATGAGTCCTGCAAAATAAAAGCCTCTCATCAACAACAAGCTCTGAGATTGTTGCTGCAAAACAGGATCAGAGTCTCAGTAATGTTTAACTCCTTAAATGGGCAGTAATACGCATTTTCCAGACAATGAAGTTACTATGTTACCTGCAATTGTTAAAAATATTCTATGTATATCAAATATGACTCCTTGAATTTGGGTATCTGTCTCTTTAAGAAGCAACTGCTCATTCTGAAACTCTGCCTTCAGGAACATGGCTCCTTTATGAATTCTTTAACGACATTTTTACCAGTGTTGCTCTCAGAAGTAGCTCCTGTAATGTGCTCAGCAGATACGTAGTTCTAGCAGGTGCTTGCTAATTGCTGCGGGCTAGTCTGAAGGAGCTGAGAGAGGGGTGTGGCGGGGGCAGGCTGCTCTGTGAGGCGGAAGCTTGGAAACAATGCATGTTGGGTCAGCAAATCAGTTTAGTGTTTAGCTCACAGTCTGCTCGGATGCAGCTACATGTGAACTTCCATCCAGAACTCAGGACAGATTCTAATGCCGGCCATCGTTGTGGGGCTGCTCTATTTATATGCTGACTGAACCAAGAAAATGTGGTGAAACACAGTTGATTCATCATTTAACAAGAGGGGCGATCAGCTTTTCCCATGGGGCCATGATGGTGTGGACAGGCTTTTTCCAAATGATGAAAATAATTGAAAACGGCTTATGTATAAATGACATATAGAAATCTGATTAATTGAAATATTTAAGCTTGACAAAAACAAAAAATCAAAAACAAACAGAAGCCATCTGTCCGGAGCTTCGTCGATCCTTTCTTTACTCTCCCGCTGTTACGTCGAGTCAAAAACCAAGTAAATGTGGCAAATTATGTACATTTAAACCCAAAATGATAAATTCCTCCTGATTTACATCAAAGGTCATTTAAATTTCCCAGCATGTTTTGCTCTGACTGAAAGTAAAAAAATAAACAAAAAAACATCTGTCAAAATCCCAGTGGGAACATGGAAAAAGCTGCTCAGCTATTAGAAGAGTTTGATTGTTGAAAGTTTTTTTTATTAATTTTGGAGAATTTTCTAAAAAAAAAAAAAAAAAAAAAAAAGACATGTTGTAAGGAAGCAGAAAAGAAAGATCTGTTCCTGGTGAACTGAGTCAGACTGATTTTCAACAAAAAAAACCTGTTGCTTTTTGAACACAGATAAGGCTAATTGATAAAATAAGCTTTTCCTCTGCCTACATCTCCCAGAATACTGTGCAGCTCTGGATTGATGTTCAGTGATTATTTCATAAATCGAATAATTAATATCAGCTGTATTATCTACTGATATTGATCATATGTCTATCATGATACATATTGTTATTGATTTATTGAAAAAAGATTTTTTATTGGTGAAACATTTTAGGGTTAGGTTGAGAATCTCGTGCTGTTTTTGGGACCTGCACCCAGGTTTAGGATCTCACCTCCTTCTTCTGCTTGCCAGCAGCCTCTTCATCTTCAGCTGCGCATGCCGTCATGTTGTCCTCCATCATTTTCTCCTCCTCTGCTTTCACGTCTCCACCCTCCATCTCATGCTCCGCCTCCCACTCCTGCAGGACCTCGTCCAGGTTAAACCTTCGCCGGTAGTTCACCAGAAAGTTCTTCACCTGCACCACCGACTTGTTGCCAATCACATCTGAAATGGCCTGGTAGTCGCGGCCGTACTTCCTGATAGCTAGATGGAGGGATTCAGGTGTTAATTAGCGAGATGAGTTAAGCAGCTGAAAGCTACCAGCTGATTGGCTGGATACCTTGGACGGCCAGAAGCTGCTCCTCTGTGGTCCAGCGATTATTGAACTTCTGATTTGCCTGAAACAAAAACAGCGGCTCACCAACATGTCCAGCAGCAACGCTAAATGTTTGCTAAAGAAACAATTCAAAACTCAACCATTTGTACTACTGTTGCTACGGTTACCTCAGGATGCCTGAACTCGTCCACTCCTGAGCTGAGTTTCTCCTTCAGAGCACTATTTGTCTGCTTGATGGTCTGAATCTGCAGGACAGAAAAGAGACAATGCACAGAGACAAGCAGAGCGAAGCCATTTGAACAGAGCCGGAACACAGCAGACCTGTCTCTTTATGGACACCAGCTGACTGTCCAGCTGTCTGGTGAGTCCCTGAGCCGTGGAAGAGGACAGAGACACCACGTCCTGCTGGTTGAGGAACATTCCTCTGGGAGGACGTTTCTTCATCCTCTGGGACGTCTTCCCTCCTGTCTGCTCACACACAGAGACGCCGTCAGCATCAGACTGCAAGCAGCCGAAGCAACGCACCTGAGCTAACATGCCAACAATCAGCTAATATGATCCCGACGCCCATTCCTAAAAAGGCAATTAAAGGAGTTGACCACATTTTTATTCAAACTCCCCTCACAGGTGACATGGAGTTTCTGAGCAACGAAACCAGAAACCAGAATAAAAACAGCAATTAAAAAAAAAATAAAACAAATCAGCTAGTAAACAATTTTTGAGAGACTGACAGCTTTAAAAAGTCCCCAGCCGCTCATCAACATTCTTCAGTGTGGAAGTTGTTACTGCATGAAGAGCACTCACAGTTACTTTTCATGCGTTTCAATGCCGAGGCTTGGAAATCAATTCAGCAGCAGTGACACGTTATGTTCAGATGCAAAACTTTCTAAATGAGAAAGTTTCTTGTGAAATCAGAATGTAAAAATAATCTCCTCTGGCAGATTGTGTCTTGTTAAAAAGGAATCGATGGGGTCATGATGACTCTCAATCTTTTCACTCCATTTCTTCAAGACAACGTTAAAAATCCTAAGACGTGTTGCTGTTATAACCTTTCTAATTTAAAAGGGAATAATATATTTTTGGTCTTAAAGGAAAAAACATTTTTTTAAACTATTTTAAAAATCTTGTTAAAACAAGAACATTTTCAAGTTGATGAATTTTTGCCAAAGGAGTTAATCTGACTCCCAGCAGACAACAGTTTATGATTATCAGCTTTCTCTGTAATGCTAACGATGCTCATCGCTAATATGATAAAGAATATAAATCGATCTTAAGATGCCATAAACATTTTGTCCTCACTCTGAAAAAATTACTCAGCCATAGCAACTGGTTTCTCATACACAAGGGGGGGCCACCACCATCAAACCTGAATTAAGTAATTAATAAATAATCTGAGCAAGAAGACCAGAAAAACAAAAGAGATTTTTATCTGTTATCCCTGAACAGGTCAATTCATCTTGGTAATAACAAGGATTAAACAAAGAGAAAATAACTTATTCACACACATTTAGTCAATAAACACAAAAAGATACAGTCAATACTTCAAATAAATATAACATAAGGAAACTACAACATTATTATTATGAAAACTACAAAAAGAAAAACAAGATAAAAACAGATTTTTGGGGGCCTTGAATGTTCTCACCTTCAGGCCAGGAGGCGGTTTCACTTCCGGTTTCTCGGATCCAGAACTCGGCTGCAACAAGCGGAGTCGGTTAGCAACGAATGAACCAGCAGCCGGTTAACATGAACTGCGTCTTACCTCCTTCTTGTCTTTATTCAGGTCCATCTCCGAGTCGCTGGAAGGATGCTCGTTCCCATTCTCCACCTCTTCATCACTGCGCAGACAGAGCTAGTTATCACTCGGGCCGGGTCGGCGCCGCCAGCGGGCGGCGCGGCCATGTTGTCTCCTCACCTGTCGCCATGCTCCCGCTTCTGTTTCCGGGTCTGTCGGTCCATCATGCTGGTTTTACTACGACTTTTCTTCCAGGAGTAGTAAAAACGCACCAGACTGGCCATGGACTTATCAGGCAGCTACAAAAACACAGTCACTCATAGATCAATGCAATACCGGCGAGGGGAAAAGCTGCCGAGACACAGACTGAAAATAGTCAGATATACAGATGTTGACCGCCTGCGTGTTCAGTTAAGTTAGAATGTTATGCATCAATTTTTCAGGTATGATCAACAAAAATGTTTTGGTGTCCAAATGATTTGAGATCTGCTGCCGATATCTGAAGGTTTCCAAAGACTTCCTTTAGCATCTTGCAGTCTGCTTTAAGAGTAAACCAGTGTGGACATGTTGGTACTTATCTTCATCACTTCCCTCCATTTGCAGACTGTTTCCCAAACAACTGATGTCAGATTCTTTAAAGAAATCCAAAAACACCCTCAGAAGAATTAGAATCACAGCATAGCACAAACACTTTGCTTTTATAGCAGCGTCAAAACAAAAAGAGCAAAAATATCAACTTTAGAGCGCCGGTGCCAAACCCACTTTCATTTTGGGACACATCAAAATCATCAATGTTCTTAAAGGGCCACTTGCTACTTAATATATTGACAAAGCCCATTAAGAAACTGGCAATATCTTAATAAATAACTGTCTGTATAAAATGATGCTTCTTGAGATTTTTATTGCTAAAATCTTTTCACATTTTCACATGACTGAGGCAGTAAGTTATACTGCCACCTGCAGGTAAATGTTAGTATAACCTAACCCCAATGTTTTGAACCATTTTTTGCAGTCAAATGATGCATTATAAACTGTATCAATGTGCTCTGGTTTTCTTTTCCTTGTAACTGTTCAGAACCTTGTTTGAAAAAACTTTATATAAAGTTATTAGTGTTAGCAGCATGCAAGAGTCTTTGGATTTGTTTAGTTTTGCATAAATTTCGGCGATTGCAGAATCACAGAAACTGGAGCGACTGACTGACACGATGCCGCAGCATAGAGATAAAAACTGATTTGATTTAAGTCAAGAAATAACATTTTAACACACAAATGGTATCTTGAAACTTCTATTTATGCATCCGTCTGTAGTCTTGAACATGAAGAGGCCGGATTGGGGCCTTCGGTTTGATGTGTGTGCTTTAGAGGAATAATACGAGGACAAAAGATCAATGTCTGCATGTATTTTGCAACACGTGCATTTATTTCCTAAGAGGAAACCATCATAAATGACCACTTCCAAAATTATTGTGATGTTGTTTCCTTTTTGTTTCTACACAATCCTTTAATTGTTCAGTTAGTTGAGAATTAAATATCCATATTTATTTCTTTTAGCCTGGGAATAACCAGAAGAAGCGACAGACAGGGTGTTTCCATGGAGACAGAGGCCTGTTTTTGGACATAACTTTCCCACAAGCTGATGTCAGATTACTGGAAGAAAATGGGGAACTGTTCTGTTCCACCCTTAGCAGCAACAATTACAATCTAATGCTTGCAATTACTGGCAGTGAGTGTTTAACAGCACAGTGGAGGAACTTTCTCCCAACTCACATTTACAGAATTCATGTGTTTCAGCCACACTGGAAAGTTATTGAGAACGAACCATCTGGTTTGGGCTTTTTATGTCTGTGGCATCAGTGGCCTTTATTCAGCAGTAGACAGAAAGCGAAGGGAAAGACAGACAGTCCTCCAAGCCGTCTGGCAGCACAGCAGACCCAGACCATCACTCTGCCACCACCATGTCTTACTGTTTGTTCCTTTTCTGATTGTTCTACTCTAGATCCAAAAACATCTTGATACTCATCAAGATGTCTTCTAAGAAAACCGAGACAAACTCAGCGGTGGTTGTCTGGGTCATTTATGTCCAGTTTCTCTTTCTTAAGGTGGAGTCATGAACTTTGATCTTAACTGAGACAAGTGAAGTCTGCAGGTCTCTGGACTTTGTTGTGGGTCCTTTGGTGACCTCTTGGACAGGTCACTGCAGTTGGTGAATAATGATTCTCACTGTAGTTCTCTGGGGTTCCACAACTTTACAAATAGCTCTGTAACATTTTTTTCTCTTTTTCCAGACACACAGATCTTTATTTCTGTGTTTCTTACTCGTTCTTAAATGTTCTTCCATTGGAGAGTGAAGTCTAGCTTCATCAGGCCGGTCCTATTAAAGTGTTTTCTCGATTGAAACAGGAGAGCCAGCGGTCAGACTGATGTCTGGCCACAGAAATTAAATTGAACTTTTCCCCCAAAAATTGATGAATACACTGAATGAGTATCAAAATATTCTTATTTTTAAAAATTGGAAAACCTAAATTTGAAAGAGGATCAAATCTCCACAAGGATTATGGTTGACTTTTTTGTTCATTTACTGATCATCACTTAGTCCAAGTCATACTCTTATTACTATGGAAACAGCAAGAGTAAACTGCTCTTTATTTGCTACGTAAGAGTTTATCTGAGGTTGTATTTATCTATGAACAAGGGAATCCCTTTGTTAAAAAGACATACAAATAAAATCCTAATAAATATAAAGAGGGTTATATTATACTTATGAATCAAATGTAAAGATGTTGTACTAGTACCATCTGCTGGATGCGGTGAAAGCTCTTCCCATGGAAGCTGAAGGCCTGCTCGAACAAGACCTTGTCCTCCACTGTCCACTCATCAGGAAACGGAGTGAAGTTCGGCAGGTCGGCCAGAGACTTTTCGATGTTGTGCTTGTGCCAGAAGAGCATCCCCAGAGCCTGGAGCGGGTCGAGGGGAGAGGAGACCGGGTCAGGCGAGTTGGAACGTGCAACAAAACACGACTTACATATATTAGTCTGTTTACCTGCGTGAGATAAAGTATTAAATAATTCTGTAAGAGGTTTTGGTCACTTGGCTTTATCATTTGGTACCTTCATATGTGACTCATGGAATCCAGCCTAGTCATGTCACAATAACAGATTTTGATGGGCAATAAATTATCCCAGAAGTTGTTGCGATAAATGACAATATTGTTGTTTTGACACCATTTTCAAGCGATATAACAAGCACACATTCTCAAAGATCAACAAACTTTCATTTCTACTGAACATTTGAACCTGGAACTGGACAACATTTTAAATATTCCCCCAAAAATAAATTAAACAACAGAAACAACAAATAAAATGAATCCTCAAGTCTCTGTAAACTAAACTGTCCTTCAAAGAAACAGCAGGCTGAGACTGCAGGCTTTTGTTACAGTTTTTGGCAAAAAGAGAGAGAAAAAAAGGAGACAACAATAAGTAAATAAATAAATCAAGCAAACGGAAACGATTACGTTTGTTTGGATTTATCATGCGATTAATTGATGTATTGCTTATCACCATGCAGCCCTCTCCCAAGACATACTTTTTCACCCTGCCTCAGTTTCTACCCAACCAGAGGGACATTTTGTACCAACTCAGCCTACCGTACAGAAATTGGTCAGTTTGTACCCACAGAGGGGACATGTTGTACCAACCCGATTCAGTTTGTACCATCCAGGGAAACATTTCATACACATTTTATACCCAACAGTTCAATGTCATTTTCTATACTGAACAAAAATATTAAATGCTTCATGTCAAATATTGTCACCATCTGGAGTTAACAACTGCAAATGAGCATTTGCTGACATTTTATTGTGCATAAGTCATACTTCTTGTGATTGTGAATAATGTTTAATCCAACTTGCTGTCAGTGAGCAATACTCAGTGAGTTGTATTTTTACTCAGTGCATGGGTGGGGCATGTCCAGTGGGTGATCAGACAAAATGAGCAACAGTTGGACAATCTGGGGACAATAAAAGGCCAACCCAAAATGTAAAATTTTGCCACAAGTCATGATGCCTCAGATGTCCAAGTTACGAGGGAGCGTGCCATTGGTATGTTGGAAGCAGGGATGTCCACCAGAGCAGTAGCTGCACGTCTCACTGTGCAGCTACTGCTCAATTATGGAACCACAGACCATTTAAGAGTTTATTTCCAACAGACTGGCACTGCTGCACATCTACCTCATCCTCGTTGGCCACGTGTGACGGCTCCAGCACAAGATCGCCTCATCCTGCTCATTCATCTGTGGGATCGGCTAATCCCAGCGACATACACAGCTGATGAGACTAACGGTCTGCACAACAGGACATCACACCTCAGACTGTCCGTAACAGTCTGATGTGTTACAGTCTGAGAAGTTGGCTACAAGAAGCCAACTTGGTCAAAATCTAATTTCTCAACCTGACCCCTATTATGTTCAAAGGACTGTTAGTCCGCTACAAATGACCATACCACAATGTTATCAATACTGATATAAAGATTGGTAATTACTGAGTTACTGAGTTTCTCTAAATATTGCGTAACCAAAATGTTCATAAATCGCCTATATTTGACATGGGGCATTTATATTGTTGTTCAGTGTATATCCTACCAACAGAGTACTGTAAGGAAATTAGGTAATATGACTAATGAAAAATAATCATTGAATATTAAATGGTCTCTCTATGACAGTCCACTTGGAGAAAATAAAGAAATTCCTGTTTCGAGGCGACATTTAATAACAATCCTCTAGAACTCCTCCTAATTGGACCAAGAAGCCGATGCTGCCTGAGAAAACTGCAATAAATATTCACCTGTTCCATGTTGTAGCCGTGTTTCTCTTTGGCGATGGCAATGTACTCGTCCACTGCAACACAACACAACGTTAGTCCGTGCAGCATGACGCTGACGGCCTTGGTGAGGCGCTGAAATGAGCTGAGCTAACAACTCTTACACTGAGTCTGGTTCAGGCAGCTGCTGGGGATCCAAACCAGCATCCCCAGGTTGTCCCTGAGGTGAGCTGCTTTGGCGACATCTGGGAACAGAAATACAGGACCGCAGAGAAATCATTTTATATATATAGACATTTTTTGTATCCATAACAACCAAAACCTCCTCTGTGGATGATTAAGAGCAAGTGAAATAGAACCGTTCCTGTAATAACCGTTGAAAGAAAAATGTGTTTGTAATTTATAAACTCATTTGTGCAGCCTGCAGCCTCAATTCAGAAATGGCACAAATCAGGCCCACTGCCGCAACCGCTTGTTGTTTCTGCACACTTTTTTTCATGGGCTCAGTATCGGAAATCTCCCTGTAAGTGAAGAGCTCTGTAAGGAGGGAAGACTCTGACTACTATTATCTGTGCTTAATGTTCCAAACGGAACACTTGCTGGACTCTCCAGATGGTATTCTGTGGGCAATGATGAATCTAGTGGGATGTAATTTGGAAGAAAAGCATCTCAGGTCCCAATCAGAAGTTTTTGTTACTGTTGGATGTTTGATAGTGACTGTGATTCGGTGGTGGAGGCGGCTGCCAGGCAAATCTGGGGAAACCAAACAAGGTGAAGGTGGACTGGTAGGGTCTGGTGTTTGTGAGATCTCATCACTCTTCCAGGAGAACCCAGATGAGGATGTAGACGTTACATCTGAAAGGGCCCCGTTTGCTGTGACAGGCTCCTGCTGAAAACCTTGAGGAGTGTACCGAACAATCAGAGCGGTGCATTGGCTCATCGA
Source organism: Poeciliopsis prolifica (assembly GCF_027474105.1). Lineage (NCBI taxonomy): Eukaryota > Metazoa > Chordata > Actinopteri > Cyprinodontiformes > Poeciliidae > Poeciliopsis > Poeciliopsis prolifica. The sequence goes on along the minus strand of NW_026562422.1, from coordinate 1,457,643 downwards.
GAGATCGCATTGCTCTGATCGGGAACTGAATCACCTCTAGGTGATCACCACCAGGAGTGTGTAGCTGTTGCGGTTGAGACGCCTCTTCGATGTAGCACGGAGAACCGGGATTGGGCTTGACCTCGTCCAGACTCCGCCTCAAGCAAAAGAGTTCAGAGTTCAGGTATCTTGTTGCCGAGCGACAGTGGGATCGACTGAGAAATGGATGGATGAATTGGAACTTCATCTTGTTTTTATTTTACTTTTATTCATACAGGTTTTCTCATTGAGATCCAAGATCTCATTTACCAAAGATAAAACAAAACAAAAAAAATAAATAAATGAGAAACTGTAATTAATAAATTTGACTTAGTTAAATTGGTGATGATACACAATTATTAGCTTTTTGTCTTCAAGGACATTTGAATTGTCCCAAAGTAATGACAGTAGATAGTTTCAGATGCTGCTGTTCCACTTTGATGGAGTTTAGTGAGAAAATGTCCCCCCCCCCAAGTTCTGACCTGATCTCACGCATTACATGTGCAAATTTAATAGCAGCAAAAACACTAATTATTACAGAAAAGGTGCAGCCGGTATGATAACAGCTATAAAAGGTCATAAGAGAGTTTGTTCAGAAACGACAAAAAGTACCCAAGTTGTGAACACTGAAACATGTTCATGTGATTCTATCAATAGAATCACATCGTATTGATAGAATCACATCGTATTGATAGAATCACATCTTATTGATAGAATCACATCGTATTGATAGAATCACATCGGATTGATAGAATCACATCCTATCAATAGAAGGCTTCTACTGATAGGATGCATATTAGCCTCTGTCAGAAGTCATAGAACATATGAGGTTCTAAGCAACAAGCATTCAATTGTGCAGTTATCTGAGGGATTATATTTGCTAGTTTTATAACATATTTTATGCACATTTCTTTTATACCACTACATGCATATAAACACTTAACCACAGCCAACATGAACTAGATGTTAGCTAAGCTGCGGTGAGCAACAATAGCTCTGGAAAGTTCCCAAATCAAATTCAGTGTCGGGCCTCATACGGTCTCGTTCCGCCCCTGGAAGCCTGTCCTCCGTCGTCAAAAACGTTTACCGTCATTTTTGAACAGCTGCGGACAGAGGCGACCGGTTCGGAACCAGAGCCGCTTCATGTGGAACCAGTATGACAGGAACGGAGGATGCAGCTTCGCTCCCCGGCTGTTCGAGGCTACCACGCCGCTCTGCTCTATTATGAGCTACGTTCTAATTCTTACCCGGGTCAAAGTCCGGAACCACGGCCTGGTATTGCGGTCCGACGCGCATCCCTCCTCCACCTGAGCGCACAAACACACGTCAGAAGTTCGGCAGCTGGAAGGAGAAGCCGAGCCCAGTAGTTTGTAGTGTGACCGCGGCTACCCACCATGGTCCTCGTCGCTGCTGGAGCCTGAACTTCCTTCTTCCCAGCAGCTGATGGTGCTGGGCTCATTACCGGACAAGTTCTTCCTGCCGTTGTTCGCCGCTCCTCCGGGGTAGCCGCTGCCGCCGCTGGCCGGGGCTCGGCCCCTCTTCTTCACCGGAGCCTCCGAGTTCCTCTCCAGCATCGTCGGCATCAGGAGGACTGAGCCGGTTCAGGCTAGCACTTAGCCTGTTAGCTTTCCTGCCCGAACCAAAGCAGCCGAGTGGGCTGTCGGAAAGTCGGAGGAGTCCAAAAAGTTCTGGAACCAATAACCGAGACCACGATCGATCACATACGAGCAGGCGGCCAGGCGGAGAGCGGCCCGGACACCAGCAGCGACGAAACTACCGAGAGCCAGTCCCAGAAAGTGATCCAGGAGAGCGGAGCATGTGAGGCTGATCGATCTGAGAGACTGAGAGACTGAGAGGGATCTCTGCTGCCATCACAGGTCGTCCTCAACAGTGCCTCCAACTACATCACTGTTCAGAAAATCAGCTAAATGCACACATTAATACACACATTAATACACACATTAATACACACATTAATACACACATTAATACACACATTAATACACACATTAATACAGCAGCAAGAAATTAAATAAACACATAAAACATAACATTCAGTCAGACGAGCTGATGGGCCATGAAATTATCCCGGGTTTAACTTGGAAATATTAGAATTTTAATGAAATACTTAAAAAAAATAATAATAATAAAAAATATATATATATTTATATCACTATTATGCTATTCAAGCAGTTTGGGGTCTAACTGTTAAATTACAAATTCATTTTATTTCGACTTTGTTTTTATTTCACATTCAAAAGCACTTTATTAATCCTAAAGGGGAACTAAATGTTGCAACTCTTATTAAATCAAATACTTCAAAGAGTCATTGTAGAGTCATTGTAGATGGTCATGGCTGTTGGCAGGTCAGATCTCCTGTAGAGGTCTGTGTAACACCGGGTTGAAGAAGCCTCTGACTGAAGATGCTCAGGCTTTCCCCCTCATTTTCTTGATGTTTTTGTCAAATCCTTCTTTGCGCCATCATCTCCTGAGATTCCACAGATAACTGGACCACTCTTCTTAGAGGTATTGTTCACGCAATGCCGCGTCACACAAATAAGATATAGGTCCAGACTTTGACTAGACCACTTCAAAAACTTCATTTCATTTTTGCTTTTCAAGGCTTTCAGGTGTGGGTTGCTGGTTCTTTCAGGTTGTTGTCCTGCTGAAGCTTGAGCTCAGACTTCAGTCGTCAAACAGCTGTCCAAACTGACCTGGTACTGTGTGGAAAAAGTAGCACCAAACTAGTTCATTTGTTAATGTACTATGAGTCACCATTGTTTTTGAAAGGTTTAGTTAAGTTCAGAGGTCTGATTACAATCTGACATGTAGAGCATGAAGTAGGCTAACATCACTTTCTGCCAAAAGTGATTTTGGTTTTTGTTTTTTTGACAAAATCGCCTTTGACCAATAGTTTTAGGAAGGTGACATGCAAAAACATGTGATTGTTTTATTCTGTTAACATCTGTTTCCGTTATGCGATGCCTTTATGAAAAATCAGTTCTGCAAAGAGGACAGGCGGCGCTGACCTTCCCTCTTCCTGGACAGGTCTGGGATCAGGAAAGGAGCAGCGAGCATGTCTGCAGACCACACACATCCTGGACACAAACGGTTTCGACTTTCACCTGCAGGTCGTCTCTGCAGCACAGAAACCAAAGGGACAGTTTCTTCCCCCAGGCTGTTGCTGAACACAGGGAAGACTGTGGAACAACATCAACACAACTCTCCGTCACAACCTGCCGTCCTTTTCTCTTTCTTATTAATAGAACAGAACAATTAGCTGCTAATACAAGTACATTTTTGCTCCTTCGTCCTCATCTTATTTCAGCTATAGTTGAACATATTTACACTGTATCTCTGCATGCAGACATACAGTGTATGCGACTTGAAGCCGCAGCCTGCTCCTTGTTGGTGCTCACAGTCTTGGCCAGTAAATGTTTGGGACTTTCCTTTGATTTTATCTTGTGTTGCCTTATCTTGAAATTATTAGTTGCTTCATTTTTGCCTACTGTGCATTCTTTGTAGCTGAGCGACCCCGGGCCCCTGGGTTCCGGCCCTCTCCTGTGGCGCTGATCTGAGGCGTTGGTCGATGCGTCTCTCTGGGAAACGGGACGCTCTGCGATCGGCTCCCTCCGATCTCTTGGACGTGCAGACAGACAACTGAACTGTCATGTGAACAGTTCAGTTGTCAGTTATTAATCCAGGTTTTATGCTGGTTAAAGAAGAACAAATGCAAAACACCTGAACAGATCAAAGCAAACACTGCAGAGGGTTTTTCCTTTTCTGAAATCCGGTGGATATTTTCCTGAAGAACCAAACGAGCCACATTGTAACCACAGCTACACACTATCACGTTGCCATGGTGAAATAGATTCACACTCATGGAAATCCTTTTCATCTTCAAAGTTGTCGTTAAAATGTCAATAAAGACATTGTCTATAGAAGTGATGGAGGTCAAATTTGTTCCTGCAGCATTCGTTCTTTATTATTTACACGCAATGTTGAAAACGGATAAAAAAACGCCGACTTTGTTTATATCATTGAAAATCAACTGCCTGTTTTGTCCTGCTTTTTTACAAATCCGTCCTTCGTTACGAGAAACAGGAAAACTAATGAATGGATGTAAACAGACAGTAAACTAAAGAAACAAACTGCTGCTGTTAACAGGCATCAAGAATCAGCTCAGCTTCAGAAACAGTCGATCTTTTCACATAATCAAATATAAAAAGTTTGAGGAAAAAAAGCAGCTGCATATGTTCAGCTGTAAGGACATTTTGCAGCAGCAGCAGGAAATATTTTGGGGAAAGAGATGAATTGAACACAATTTGGGATAAGACTAAAATAAAACAGAAACTGTGGGGAAAGTGAAACGCTGTGAAAACTGTCTGGATGCACCATCATCAAACCAGACTGTGTTGTATCATAGGACCGGATGTGAAGTTATACTTGAATGAATTGAACCTGAAGTATCACAGTAAAGAGTCATTTTATTAAACAGGCTCTATGTAAATGAACTTAATAAAATTAGATTTGCGTTGTGTTAGAAAATATTCCTATTGTTCTGAATTATGGATCAAGAACTGAAAGATGCGACGTTTAGAGAAGAAACATTGTTAAAGACGATGTGACTAACAGCAGGGGGGTAGGGCCAGGGCCCGGGGCCCTGGGAGTCAAACCTGTTGAAGAACTGGTTCAGGTCGTATGACCCCCAACCAATTGGTCTCCTATAGCTGGGGAATTTGGTTTCCTCACAGCAACTTTACCTTCATGCTTGGAGTTTTTGATGATTGTGAATATTTGATTTCAATGTTACCGGCACCAAATAACCAAACATTGTCTCCCATAAAAACGCATGTTTACATATAAAATCTAATAAACTTTCTATTTCAAAATGTCCAGAAGGTTTTGTAGCTGGAAACATTTAGTGTCATCAGGTGTTCAAATATAAAAGCTGCAGAGCCCAGATCTGGACTCAGCCAGAATTCAACGAAAACTTTATTGATCCCAAAGGAAACGTTGTTTTGACTCACACGGATTCAAAATTCTTCAAAGAGTTATTGCAAACGGATAACAATCTGTGAATGCAGCACCAACGGGGCCGTAGGGTGAACCGGGGGATTTGTGTCGGCCTCAGAGCCCAGAGCTCCGTCCTTCACTTCTGATTGTCAACCATCAGCCAAGAGTTATATAATAGTGAGGTTTGTTCAATGTGGCAGGACTGCTGCACCCAACAAGGTCACTGATCCCAGATAAGTTCACACACACACACACACACACACACACACACACACACACACACACACACACACACACACACACACACACACACACACACACACACACACACACACACACACACACACACACACACCTCTTTACAGGATCACATATTTCCAATCCAAATCATTTCTTGTCAATAAAAACACTAGTGCATGTTTACACCCTGTGACTGAGCTGCGTCCTCATTAGAAGCTGCAGTAGTTATTAGTCCACTATGTTCTCTATGTGAGACACTTGATCCACCCCGTCCTGTCCCAGTCTGTACTACAAACATGCAGTGCGCACATGGAGCTGCATGAGGGCGGAGCTCTGCATAGTTTCCAGGCTATAAAAATCAGCGGGAACGGGCGAGAAGTTTGGGCTGAAGAATCACTCCAGCTGTTCCTCCAGTCTTTCTCAGGGAGACGCGACCCGTTTTCTCCCGCCGGAAGCAGACTCTGCTGCCCCGCTGCTGTGCGCGGTGATGCCGTGGCTGCGGTCCTCTTCCTCCTCCTCCTCCTCTTCTTCCTCCTCGCAGTGCCTCTCCTGCTCGCCGTGTCAGCGGGAGTGTGAGCGGACGGCTTTCTCCTTCTACTGCGCGGTGCGGCAGCAGCTCCCGGTCTGGCTGCTGGAGGAGATGCGCAGCATGGAGGTTTTCTGCTGGGACAACGGAAGCCCGAGAGCCTTCCTGCCGTCTGAAGCCCTGCTGTACGCTATAGTGCACGACCACCAGGACTATGCGCGCTACCTCCTCAACAGGTACCTGGTGGGCGCGCTCCGAGCCCCGGCCTGCAGCTTCTGCTGCTGCCCCGGCAGCGGCGCGCCGCACCTGAGCGTGGCGGTGCGCTACAATCGCGTCGCCGTCCTCGGCATGGTGATGGAGGCGCTGAAGGACTGCGGCGGCCCGTCCAAGCGCAGGGAGTACCTGGACGGCCGCGGCGGCTGCCTTCACGCCGCGGACGCCGGGAAGACCGCGGTGCAGCTGGCGGTGGAGCTGTCGCATCCCGAGTGCCTGCTGCAGCTGCTGGTGCACGGCGCTCGGCCCGACGGCCTGGAGGTGGCGCTGCAGAGGGTGGTGTCGTGCGCGGACTCGGAGCGGCAGCGGGCGCAGCGGTGCCTCGACCTCCTGCTGCCGTTTCTGGCCAAGCCGCCGCTGCTGCCGTGCCTGCGGGACGAGCCGCAGCGCTGGCAGGGGCTGCTGGGCAGCAGGGTGTTCAGCTGGCTCTGCGGCCTGGCCCCCTCCCCCCTGCTGCTGCAGGCGCTCCGCTGTCTGGCCCAGTCCGGGTCAGACCGCATCACTTCGCTGCCGGGCTTCCTGCAGCCGCACAGCTGACAGTGACGACATCTGTTGCGGAAGACAAACCTGAAGGACTGCTGCGACCGGACACTTTAAATAGACTGTAAATAACATGTAAATATTCCCTAAATATTATAGTGAAAATAAGCTGGCTTGTGGAATCCATACAGGATTAATGGATCAGAAGCTTTATTTACTTGTAATCTGGCAGTTGAATGGTGCTGAATAAATGCCTGATTTTTTTTTTCTTGTCAAAGTTTCTGGGTTGAGCATGGAGTCAAATGATGACAGCACTGCTGGAAATGTTTGCTGACAAAACAAACATTTTGATCTTTTGGATGATTCACATGATCCAAAGGAAAATTCTAGTCCAATCATTCAGTCATTTCCCTTCACTGTGATTCTCTTAAATAAACCTGCAGAAGTCACCTAATAGTAAACAGTCCAGGTAACCACTACAAGTGACACATTGGTGGTTTTTTCTAGTTTTGACAATCGTTTGTCCGTGTGTGTAAATGACACCGATAACAGAAGCACTGCGGCTTCTCCAAACACTCCTGAGTGTCAAGAAGAAAATGAATATGTTTTCATAAAGGCATAAGAAATCAAAAGTTCTACACTGAGAAAAAAGTCTGTTTTTTTTCTTTTTGGTCTAGTTTGTAGAGGAATTATCTGAGTTTACTTGAACTGAGACAAAAGTAATTTATTCAACAAAATGTGGGAGCTTTTTGTTTTTAGTCAATAATATGAATAAAAATGTACGAGTTCCACTGGCAGATTTTTATCACATAAGCAAAAAAAAAAAATCTGTAAAACTACTTTTTTCTATTATTATTAAATAAGTCTTTACTTAAAACAAGCGCTCGTATCTAGCTGAAAAGTTACCTCTAAGTCAATTTTGCCTTATTTCAAGTGAACTAAGAGATTTGCACTAGAAACTAGACCACAAATACATGGGAAGATTTATTGTTTTCGCAGCATAGGAGCAGTAGAGTTTCTCACTACCATCTCCCAAAAGTTGGGTTTTTCTTTGCTTTGTTGGAAAATGCCAGCATCTTGTGTTGTCGAGTTTTAGGCGGGACACGACAGAATAAACCCGAACCGTCCAGGGTCTGACAGAACCCCTCGGTTTGAAGTGTGGAGTCGTGTTTCTGCTCAGACCTGCTCCACAGATCAGTCTAACACAGACCAACATGCTGCATGAAGTGTCCATGTAATGTCCTTGGAAACAACATTGAGGAGGAAGCAGCTGATCGGCAGTGGAAGTCAGTGCTGTGCTCTAAACCGCCTGGCTAATGGAAACGATCAATCAATTTGCTTCCAGTTGATTGATCCAGTCTTACTATAAGGAACAGGTGGTAACCATTCTCAGCCAATCATTCAATAGAGCTACATATTCATGTCAGGACCTGCATTTTCCATTAATTACAGAAATGTGAAAGTTGGAATAACAAAAATACATTTATTTTGTGGAAATAAGTCAAGTTTTGAAAAGACAAAAAAAAGTCACGTTTTTTGATAAAGTTTTCATGGTAGGATGAGGTTGTTTTTCAGCAGTATCAAAATAAAAGTATTTTGCAAAATGCAATAAATTTTTTTTTCTTTTTTCATTTTTTGTATCGCGTGACTCATGCAACCAAAAGCCAGATGCCACTACTGGCAAAACTGACGAATCAGACAACAGGAAGTAGTAAGAAGGTGATGTTTTTTGTTTTGTTCTGTTTTGGTGTTTTTCAGACGACGTTCAGCCGGACCCCAGCAGAACTCTCACAGCACCACACAGTTCCCGTGACGTTGTGCGTCATTGCAACGTGTTGAATCCAGAGCACAAACGGACGCCTGGCGTCTCCTCTGACGGCTGACGAGCGCCGGCGCCTCTGCTGAGTTCTGAATATGTCATGGAAGTGTTTGCATCTGTGCTGCCATGATTTTTAATGACCTATTCTGTGAACAAACTTATTGTGTGACTTTCATTTCAGAATAGGAACGCTGTAATTGTGAAGCTGTATTTTTCGATATAATCTGAATATCAACAAAGTTTTGAGCACGTTTGTAAAGGAAACGCAGCTAATGAGAGTGGGAAAGTGATTATTATTGTAAAGGTATCCAATCTGGCTAAGTGATGATGTCATGCGTCCGCTATGCACTGCCATGCTCTTGCCTACTAAGATGGCGCATTGTGGGAACAATGTATTGTTATCTTGTGTCGAGGAAAAGCCCAACACTTACTTTCACAAGTGAAGCACTACTGCTTTCGCCATGACGCTCCACTTGATGTGTAAGTAATTTGAGTAGAAACTTCTTTAGGTTTATTTCAAATGTAATGGACACATAGACAAAAGAAGAAATGAGAAAAGAAAGGCAGAGATTATTGAAAGGGTTCAAAAGGAAAGGAGACAGGAGTAGAGGAGAGAAAGAAGCATAGAAAGAAAACCAGTGAACAAAAGCTGGAAATTCACCTGGCAGATGATGTATGATGTTGAAAAGCCTGAATCACCCACTGAACCCAGGAACATCACAGCTGATGTGTTCAGGTGCGTCAGTGGAAGTATTGGCACGAGGTTGGCGTCGATGCCTTCTTTTCCAAGTTGCATATTATTATTTACAATTTGGAAAAATGTGGGGGGGGGGAAAAGTGGAAATGATTACATGTCTTCCCTGTCTGTGCAATAAAACATCTTTTGCAGAGTGATTGACTCGCTCACCTGACAGTCACGGTTTGTCAACTAAAGCCTCAACACTGTGGGATCTTCCAGAGCAACAACACAGAACAGAAACAGTCAGTGAAGGACTACAAGGGAGCAGTGTTGACTTTCTAGTTGTTGAGCTGCTCAGGAGAGCTTTGTGTCTGTGCAGAAAACATCTCTCAGGATATTGAACGTTTCAGTGAAAAAAACTACCGAAAAACGATAATTAACCATACGCAAAGGAGTTTAATAGAGCTTAAAGTGAGCAGAACTTTATTCCTTTAGATTTAAACCCAGAGCAGAAACAGAGATAATCAGGGAACATGAGGGTTTTATCAGGGATTATACAAGTTTTCATTTCCACAGACAGTCAACAAACCTTTGTTTCAACAATTCCTCTGGCTCGGTTTCTTTGGGTCCCAAATCTTCAGTTATCAACAGAACTGATTGCAGCTACTGGGATAAAACTGTCCATAGGACAGCAGTGACAGTGAATTAACTTTTGCTCTTCTCAGTGTTACCAGGTCATTCTCATTTATTATTTAAAGTGAAAGCACAAAGTAAACGTTTTGAAGTAGTGAGGGTTGTGCGGTTGGTTAGAGTAGTTAGAGAATTAAAGACAGAGAAGAAGAAGGGCAAGAAACTTCTGGGATGTGCTTCCCTTAAAATTCCACCGACGCATAAAGATTACAGATAAAAAGAAATAAAAAAAATACTCTCAAAATAAAATGAACAAATTTACAGAAGAAAAGTGACGACAGGGAATCAGTAAAAGTGAGCAGGGGACAAACTGAATGACATTTTACTCAAATGTTCCTTAAATGTCCTGGGTTGGTCATGAATTACAGAGGAAACCCTGTCAGGCTGTTATGTACGGAGTCTGGAGGTCTGGATTCCAGTTCTGAACTCAAACAGTCTCAGTCTGTTAAACTGACAGGACGTCCTCAACCCCTCCAGCGGTGCTGCAACATATGAAGAGCGACAGCCCTAAAGGTAAAAGTCTGTGACCGACAGGCTGGACGCCCAAATCCTCACAAACAGAAAGGCAACTCAGAACTTAGTTTTGATTTATGGGAAGTCATCAGACGAGGAGCATGGCGTATTCTCCGTTTAAAAAAAAGAAATAAAAGTTTCCCTTCTGTCAAGTGAATGGCAGGGACATGAAAGCAGCACCAGGTGACAGCGTCCAGCCAAGGAAAGGAGAGAAACGGTTTCAAATGGACCAAGCCAAACTCAGCTGTCTAACGTAACGTCTCCTTTTAGCCTAAAACTCTTACTTAAGATGAATTGTAAAGCTAATTTCAAACCAGTTTGAAGTGCTGAACTGGTCTGGAATAAATATTAGCGGAGTTAAATAAGGTTAAAGTGCTTCATGTTACAAAAATAAGGTAAATTCCCTTCATTTCATTTCACACCTGGTCTTCCCAGAGTGACCTGTGCAGCAGACGCTGCAGGATGTGATGTCATCGGCCTGCTCAGATTTGGTCCAGCTGTGAAGTCACACGATGGGAAGAGCAATGTCGGTGACATCACAGCGTTCTTCCGAGCCCGTCCAGATGACAGCAGCGGAGACGATGTCGCCGGTCAGATCAGCTCCCATTCGTCCTCAACATCCTCTCCTCCCAGCACGGCGCCTGCAGGCGGGGGGGCGCTGGGCATGTGTGGGAGGAGCTTGGTCAGCCGTCGGCACAGTCCTCCAATGGGAGTCACCGCCCACAGCTCTTCCTCTGGAGTCACTGAACAAAGAGGAGACATTGGCTGCTTCAGCGCTTGATTTTCGTTATCATCCAGCGAGAATCAATATCAATATCGGCTTCTGAGCAAAGATCAACCCGACTGGACTATTTTTACCTGTCCATGTTTTAATGGGCCACTTTTAATGGGCCACTTTCATTGTAGAAAAGTGAGTTAGCTGTGTGTTCCTGTTTCAGAAAACCATATAAGAGATTGGAACTCTAGAAAATGTCACTTTACAATAGAAAATGAGACAGAAAGGGAATAAGACAGAAAGGGAACGAGTTTTTAGCAAAACGTGAACAACAGAGGATTTATTTGCTGAAGTTCAAAGTTTCCCATTGTCTGTTTTTAAAGACTGCAGCTCTAGTTGATAATTATCACATTAAACACACAATCATTTCTTTCTTTTGTTTGGGCTAATGGTTAGGCCTCTCAAGGGAGTGGGAGTGAAGACGACGCTCTACTGCAGGCTGAGATGCAAACCTATCAAGGTTAGTCATGATGAGGTGGATTCAACTGTAACCGGTGAGAACCGTCTTACCAGTAAACCAGTTAGTGTTTCCAGGAATCTTCTTCCAGTAATCTCCAGCAGGGTTCCGATCAGAAATGCCATAACGTCGAGCCAGTTCTCCATTTACGCACCGAACCCAAACAGTCTGGCAGCTGACAACCATCTGACTGACAGCCAGCCCTGCACACACACACACACACACACACACACACACACACACACACACACACACACACACACACACACACACACACACACACACACACACACACACTGTAAACCAGTGGAACACACAGAATGGACGGGTAACATACATCAACGAAGCGGTCAGAGAAAGAAGTACCTGGTACCAGTTCCCAGTCTGTCCCAACAGGCATCTCGTCACTTAGTCCAGTTCTGACAAACACACTTCCCCTGTTGTCCAGAGCCCAGAGGAGACGATCGTTAGGACTCGTCTGGATGCTGACCAGCTGGACTCCTATTGGCTGTAAAGATGCAACAGGTTATAGTTGCATTATGGGTGTCTGTAGAATGACTCCATGGAGCTGCGTTTCCATTAACCATAACATTGCCCAAACTGAAGTTAAGAAAATGTTTAAGGGACACACAGCAGTAAAATACAAAAAACAGATCAGGTTTTGTGCAAGGATGAGATGGATTTTCAGTCATATCTAAATATATGTAGTTCACAAAACTACAATAGAAACACTTTTATTGCATCACACGACAAACATGACAAACATTTGGATGTTACTACTGGTGAAAACCACAAAGGACAAGACAGGAAGTGGTAGGAGGACGATGGTTTGTTTTTGAAGGCGGGGCTTGTTGCTCTGACCCTTGAATAAGATGAGGCTGTCTCCTCTGATTGGCTAAAATATATTGAGTTCTGACTTATGAATGTAGCTCATGTAACTGCAGCTGCCATAATTTTTAATGACTTATTGAGTGAATAGGCTTATTCTCGCATGATTTTAATTCACTTTTCTATTTAAATAGAAACACACCACTAGTGAAAGTTTGTTGTTTCAAAATCAGCAAAATATAAACCAAGATTTGCACACATTTGGAATGCAAACGCAGCTGGTGTCTATCCCATCCCCTACAGTGTAAATACCTGCAGGAATTCATCAACCAATGAAAAATATCAAAGAATACCTACAGCACAGACAACTGCTCCACTGGACCATCAACAGTTTTCACATGAAGCTGATTTTGGTCCACTGTCAGACAGATAAAAACCATATTGAAGCCATTACCTGTGAAGGAGGTTCAATGTAGATCCAAGCCGGCATCATCATGCTCGCATTCAAAGGCTGAGTTCCAACTCTGAAGTAGACGAGTCCTCGACTGTCCACTGACCAAACGTTCTGACTGCCACAGCTCACACTGACCAGACGAACACTTCCTGAGGGGAACAAGGGAGCACTTTGTTATGGAGCCTGCAACAGGACTTTCAGACAGATGTATGCAAAACCTAAAGCTGCTGTAGATGACTTTTATTTTTTTAAAAAGTTGTTGTTTTTTTACTTATTTGTTAAAACTGACACTATGTTATGACAGCATCACATGAAACAAATGAGCTGAGAAAAAATTAAGCCAATGAAGTAACTTTGTGTTGCTCTAAATCATAAGGTCCCATGTAGACGGATTTTGGTTTGTGGCTGTAATGTGGGACGACTGGGTTGAAATCTCGATCCGAGGTCCTTCTGAAGGAAGATGACTGTTAACTGGTCTCTCCACATTGTCCTTTGGTGTGTGTGTGTGTGTGTGCATGTGCGCAGGATTGGTGACCTGTCCAGGGTGTGCCCTGCCTCTCACCCAATGGCTGCTGGAGATAGGCTCCAGCCCCCCAGCAATCTGCAAGGATAGGCGGAATAGATAACAGATGAATGGCTGTAATGTGGCCAAATGTAAAAAACCCCACCAAAAAACAGTCTTTAGAAATATTTTTGCAAAGCATTGTATTATATAACATACTTTATTCATTGAAAATAACCATATTTTAAAGAAAAGCCAACAATAAACTTTATTATATTTATTTACAGTGTTTAAGCATGGCTGATGTATATATTACTGTCTGCAGCTCTGTGCAGCTCGGGGTCAACAAACAGCCTGTGGCTCAGGTAACAGAGTGACTGTTGTGTAATCTGAACATTAGAAGTTGGTCAGCAGGTCTTTCATGAGCTACAGTATCACTGGGCAACTTGCTGTATCTGCTGCCAGAGGTGAATGATAGCCTGAAAGTGCTACATGTGTGGAAAACAGCAGGCAGTGTATAAATATGATGAAACTGTAATCATATGATGAAGATCCTGGGTGTCCAGTTCCAGTCCTCCTGGCAAGGCTGATGTCCTGCCAGTTTTAGACGCGTCTCTTTGGTAGAAGACGACAAGCCATTTCTCCTGCTAGCCCCAAAACCTAGTGCATTTGTTTTGGTTATATTTACCCAGAATGCCGTGTGCATTAGTCCACTTCCTGATTTTTGGGGCAGTCACCAGCGGCTGACGTAAAGTCTGGTTCAGCTTGAATGCATATGAGAATACCAAGCGGACCAGAGACCGCTCCGGAAGCACAACATAGTGCAGCTCATTCTGGGTAAATATAAGCAAAACAAACAAACTAGTCCAGTGATAGCAGGAGAAATAGGTTGTGGTCTTTTTAAAAAGACCAAAAAGAAATCCTACAACCAATAAAATCTGATATCGCTCCATTTTTATTTACATTTCGTGAAGAATGAAGTGATTTTCTGTGATTTCTGTGTCGTTTCTGTCAGTGGTTCTTGGTGTAGCACCCCCAGAGGCGAGGAGGTGAACAGGTTCTTCAAAGTTTTTGGTTAATTTGACAGGGGAGAGTGAAAGAGAACCAAAGCAGCTGAAAATGTAACAAATGTTACAATTTTGGTCACGAATGGAACAGATTGTAGCAGATTGTCAGGTTTGCGTCTCAGGCTGGGTGTCCACAACATATAGCAGGTTAAGACAGGTCAGGAAATCATGTGATCTTTGATAATGAGAAGAGCAGAGGCACTATAAACAGATCTGACCTTTCTGCCATGTTACACAATCTCTATCACACACTCACACACATTCCTGCTGAGCTCTGACACAAACCTGTTACACACACTCAGACTGTCAATGTGACGAACACACACAGCTGAGTCTGGATGTTCCAGCTTCAATGCGTTTCTGCACCGTCTGAAACAATGCGTGATGTGATCGGTGCAGCGCCTGTCTCCCAAATCATTCCCTGATCCGGGATTTATTTTTGTTAACCGACATTTGTCAAAAACATTGAGCCTCAAATTACAACACAGCGTGGTTGTAGAAAATAAAAAATGCAGCATAAAGACAGTGCACAGTGTCATCTATCCGGGGTTTTGGTGAGTGGTGGGAACATTCTGGAGAACAACGAGACGTGTTTGTCTGAATTGGCTAAAATTTTAGGCAAAACAGGAGAAATCATTTTTGAAGCTATGATCTAGATTTGTTGTTTCATGTCCCAGTTTGTGCTATCTAAGAACTGATATGGAGTGGAAGATTAAAACTGACCCTCAGCTGTTATGCCTCCGAGCCACCAGAGAGGGCAGTCACACTGCTGGGACTACAGGAAGTGCAAAAACTGTGCCTTGCAAAATCTTCAGATTTTTCACATTTTCTTTATTTGAAACATTATATTTTATTAGGATTTCATATGATAGTCCATCACAAAGCACTGTATCATCCTGTAAAGGGGGGAACTTAAATATGATTGTGATCAAGTTATAATCTGAGCTAGAAATGAATAAATCAACAAGAGCAGCTCAGCATAAGATTTTAAAAACAGAGTTTCTATGAAACGCACCAAGCTGGCTGAGGTCCAGGAGGGTCCAATGCAAACCGATGGGACAAGAAGGAGACAGTGTTCGAATGCTCACTTGGCCATGAATGTCCAAACCCCACAAAGCATCATGACAGGCGGATATTTGAGTCAGCTCCACCTGAGCTCACAGAGGAGAGGAAAAACATGAGGGAAGTGCCTGAAAAGCAGCAGATTCAGACGTAGAGACGAGTTGGGTGGCGTTACCTCTGGTGGGAGCTGGACGGAGGAAGGACGAAGCTCTCCATCCCGGTCCCAGACACAGAACAGATCCTTCCTGCTCTGAGCCAACCACAGGAATGTTCCTACACACAGTCAACACAGGCAGCTGACATCCGCACAGCTGAGTGCTAGAGGTCCAGATGTGTGTTCTATCCAAACGGCTTACCTTCTTTATGAGGCACAGATGAAGAAGTGATGAAGGTCCACCTGGTGGCTGACACAGTTCCTCTTGGGACAACGTTCTGCCAAAATGTTCCTGAAAGAACCCAAATGGAAGTGATAAGCAGAAGCAAACTGAAAGCCACTGAGCTGCTGTGCAGAACCTCACTGACCCACGAGGTTTCCACGCGCCAGGTGCAGCTGGTTCCGTCCTGACGCCACCCACACTCCAGTGGGGTTAGCGCTGACCAGGCTGGGCTGGCACTGGGAGTACTGCGAAAGGAAGGCCACCACCCGCTCCACCGGACCCCTGGTTACTGTGGCAACGCTCTGCGTGGCTTGCAGCAGGGTCTGGAAAAAACTGCCTTGATCGAAGACCACATAGTCCGAAATGCTGATCTGGTGGAGAAGAGAAGCGGAGTGGTGAGAGAGCAGAACCCAGAACCAAACAGAAGCCAAAATGGATCCGCTCCCCTCTAACCATGAGTACCTGCCACCAGTGGTCATCGTTGCCCTGGGGTCTGGACGGGCAGACGCCGGTTCGGAACCAGAGGCTGCCGCTGGCATCAAGAGCCCAGGCGGTTCCGCCTCCTCCTAGAGCTATGCAGATGAGCTCCAGGCCCTGAGCCTCACTGCAGCAGAAACAGATAAATAACAACTAATGACATGTTCACTTTTACTTGTGTGTCTAGTTGCTTGGTTACTGGGCAAAAAAAAAAAAAAACTAAACAAAAAAAAAACCTCATTGATCTACATGCATATATATAGAAGCCAAGCAACAGAACAAATTATCCTCAGTCTGCAAAACAGTCAACTCTGACTGGTCAACGTTTCCATACTGCAGCGAACAAAGAGTTAAACTTAATACGTCCCTATTTAAAATCATTTGTATTAATAATAACTAAATGTCAACCCTGGCTTTTGCTTAGGGATGCACGACATTTCAGAGTTAATACGTGGGGGCGGACCTAGCCGGTCATGTGATCTTTGTTTAGTCATGTGATAGTGATCGTGATGCAGTGAAAGTTTCAGGGAGTTTAACTGCAGCAGAGAAGCAGTGCAGGCGGTGTGGTCACTTTTTCACTGAGTTAAAGGGCCGGTATTATGTATTTTCCAGATACTAATAGTAAAATAAAATTTTACTTCCTAATTTAATGCCTTGAAATTAGGCCTGTCTCTTTAAAAACTCATCTTTTTGAAACTTTGCCTTCAGGAAATCATCACAACACTTTTACCAGCACTGCACTGATTAGTAGATCCCATAATGAGCTCATCAGATGTGCAGTTCCACCAGGTGTTTCCTAATTGCTGCTGGCTCATCTGGAGGAGCTGAATGTGGAAGGGCAGTTCTGTGAGGCTGCAGCTCTTAGGTGGACCTGCGACCTCAAAGGCGGAGCTAGATCCAATCAGGTGTTTTTGGTTGCCAAGTGAAATTAAACGATTTCTCAGAACATGCATGAAAGAATCAAAGCAACACTACAGGTATGTTTTTGATGAGGGAGTAACTTTATAACATGATGTGAAGCTCAAAAAAGGTTGACTTGACATTATGCTGTCCCTTTAAATGATCAATATCTGTCAGTTCTTTCATCTCTTAGTCTTTCCTTTCTCTTTCAGATCAAATGGTCACTATACTGATGTTTCATTTGGGTTTGACCTAAAACAACAAGCTGAGCTGTTGTACTGTGGTCGTGTTGAAGGTGTGTCAGAGCAGGCTCGGTACCTGACAGTGTCGTACTTCCAGCCGTCTCCCTCGCTGCAGTAGCTGCTCAGTCCCTCTCTGTAGAACAAAGCCTTGTGTTCGCTTAAAGCCCAGACCACGCCCCCTCTCACACACACCTGGCTGAACACACAGGGAGACTCCACCTTGACCGAGCGGGCGCAGGGTCGCTCCATGCTCAGACCTGAAACACACACAGCCTTAAATGTAGCAGCAGTAACCCATAGCATCGCTCCACCCGTGAGATCAGCCTGTCCAGAATCAAAGTCACTGCAGAAGTTTCTGTCCACATGTTAAAGTTTGGATCTCTTCTAAGTTTTGGGAACGAAATGTGTGACGATTGTGTGGAAAGTAGCTGTTTTCAGATTAAAAGCATCTCAAACATATTTTGGTCACACGGTAAAATATGTACTGTTGGCTGAAGGAGAGCAGGTCCTGCTCCAGCCAGCTGTGACAAGATTGGTACAAACTTACAAACTTCAGTGTATCATCGTTATGATGTGAGACAGAGCATCACAGAGTAGCACAAGATGAGAGAAAACAAAAACTGGATACGGTTTTCAGAACTTTTGTGGAGAAAAAAAAATTTGTTTGAAAAAAAAAGATGCTCTGTCAATTTACATGGAGTGTTTCTGAGCATAATTCTGCAAGGCCTGTCACAAATTCTCAGGCTGATACAAGTCTGGACTTTGACTGAGCCATTCAAAGTCCACTCACTTAAAGCTCTGATTTTACATTCAAAATGGAATGAATGTGTGCTGGAAGGAGAACTTCCAGCCTGGTTTCCATTCAACCTTCCTGTAAGACACCACTTAGACTGGTGTCTTACAGGAAAAAACATTTTCTTATCCCTAACAGAGCAGAGTAAATCCCGGTGAAACACAATTAAGAGCAAAATTATTTACACCCTTGGTAGATTTAGATTGTAAATAATTTCATTTTTACCAACATGTTTGTTCTGACCAAAGATAATATTAATTTCACAAGATTTCTGATCTGAATCTGACAGTCTGTGAAGGGAGCTAAAGAAAAGGGTGATGGTGAGGAGGCTCATCACCAAAATAAAAACTGAAACATGACAAAAGATTTTACTCACTGACTATTCAGAAGAAAATAAATCATTTTTAATATGACATTTTTAAAAAATAAAATATGAATAAAAACAAATTATTTTCATATAATTCCAATAAAATTAAACACCTCAGTTGAAAGAAAAAGCAAAAAAAAAGCTGAACATGATAGCCTGAAGGTACAATTTGCATATTAGTGACAGTTTGTGAGCTTGACTACATGCGACAGATGGGTGGTCACCTGTTTGCAGGTAGAGGTCTCCGTTGGTCCTAATGATCCAAGCAGAGTCGTCGCTCAGCGCTACGAAGGCCGCTTGCTCTGCAGCTTTATACCAGTGACGTTTTCCTTTAACCGACACTTTGGCACAAGCGAACGCCGTCATGGTTTTCTGCTCCACTTTCCACAGCAGGTTGCCTGAGGGGTTAACAGTGGTTAGCATCTGGATAATACTACACAACCATTTATGAATGACTCTCCAAAGTAAGACATCAGCCCACCTGAAGGGGATAGCGCCACCTGGTGGACGTTGTCTTCGAAGCGCTGCCATCTGAGTCCAGTTTCAGGAAGTGTGCTGCAGAACAGCCCTCCTTTGAAATCCAAACACCACACATGCCTGGAAGCGCAGGTTGTCCATGAGCCATGTGAGCGTCAGCAGCGGGTCAGCAGGGAGGCTGACCGGACTCACCTGTCAGTCACCTGCAGGCTCAGGATCCCACATCCTGGTCCAGAGTAGCCCATCCAGCTTTCTGCCAACTGTAAAGCAGAAACATATATATTACATTATTACATTCATTGACTTGCTTGGATATAGTCAGCACCATAAGGTTTAGTACCTCACATACAATGTTGTGACAAATTATTAACCAGCTTACAGATTTCTTCTGATTTTGCTTCATTGTCAATCTTCAAGATTTAACCTGCAATAGCTGTGATCAACCTGATTCTTTGGATTAGTTTCACATTCCCACACCCAGGCCTGCCTTCAAAGCGCAGCTCTTCATCAGAACTGCAGATTACAAGTTTCCACCTCCCAGAGCGGCTGTCCGCCCCCACTCCTTCAGACTAGCCAGCAACAATTAGCAAACACCCTTTGGAACTATGCATCTGCTGAGCTCTTTGTAGGAACTATTTCTCAGAGCGACACTAGGTCAACAGAGCCATGTTGTTAACCTGGCTTTGTTAACAACATGTGATGACTGTGTTAACAACATGTTAAGGCAGAGCTTCAGACAGAGCACAAGCTTCAGACAGAAGTCTGAAATTCAATCATTTGAAAACTGCTGTTTTTTTGTATCATCTCAGGTTATCTTTGTCTGATATTACAATCTGATCACTTCTTTGACCACTTAAGTGTAACAAAAAAACAGCTAAACCACTAAAGGAGTCAATACTTTTCATTTCTCACCATGTAAGGCCTGTTCTTGTCCTGCTCTGCGTCTCTCTCTGCTGTCCTCTCCGTTTCTGCAGATGGAGCGCTGTGGTCATTTCCTCCTCCGCCTCCTCCAGCGGCAGGAGCAGGAGCCGAGTGACCGTAGATGTCTCCCTCCTCATCGCTGGACATGCTGGGCTTCCTGTCCTGACTGCTCTCATCACAGGGAAACACCTGGTCTGCCAGCTGAGGAGAGAGGAGTGGGTGGTCCTCCTGCTCACACAGAGAGAGAACCGTCTGAACAACCTACATGCTGCTCATTAACAATCGTATTATTGTCGCAGTAAGCAAGAAATCAGTTATGCGCATAATAAATCTCAATTTATTATAGTAAGTTCAATCATTACTATTTGCATGATTTATTGTTTTTCTCTTTTCTCTCTTTCTACCAAAATCTAGATGATAAAAGTCTTCAGTCTCATTTGACTCTTTTTTTTTAAGGACAATTTCCTTTACAGAGACTTTACAATTCATTTTATTTGTTGTTTTCTTTCATTAGAGTTTAAGGTTTATTGCTCTTTGAGGATGTGTTCTTGGAATTATTATGCCAGTCTCATTACATTACTTGAAAATGCTCTAAAAAGAAAATGGCCTCAAAACAGCAAAAACAACAACATTATCATTTATCGCAATAACTTCTGGGACAATTTATCGTCCTGGAAAATGTGATAGTGACAGGTCTAGTTACCAATACCACATGACCAACTTCCTCCCTCTGCTAAAACACAAACAGCAACTGGATGTAAATAAACGTCGGGTGTTATTACCACCCCAGTTTTACTTACTGGATCGATACCGATATGTCAAAAAGGACAAACGTTGGCCAATACGATACAATCTAATATATTGTTCAATCGTTTGTAAACGTGAGCGCTCCTATGAGATAATTGGTGGAAGTGTTAAAAAAACAGTGAAAACCTACCGTTTCATCTCTGGATGCTGGCTCCAGCCCTCCATCATCCTCAACCTTCATGTAAGAGAAGGTGGATTCCAGCAGCTGGTCAACATCTGGGGTGGGGAGGATACCGTCTGCCTCGGAACCGTCGTTCTGAACCTTTTCTGGGTTCAGTCCCGACAGGACCAGCAACCCTGCACTGGGAACGGAACTGAAAAGAAGAACAAGACTGTCGGATCAGCAGTAATGGGATTTTCTGAAGGCTGCCAATCACCAGGTACAAACCCAGACTGGTTGAAGGACGACTTCACTTCCTCCCGGACTTCCAAAGCGTTATCTGAACCTGTGTGTTGTGTCTCCTGGTCTTGGTTCTGCTGTAGAGAGTCCTGGCTCTCAGCATCAAGACCAAAGAGGAAGGTGTGGTCACTGGATGGGGTTCCACTTTCTCCGTCACTACAGTTGCTGTCTTGGATTATAAACACTGAATCTGAGCAGCTGCTCTCTACAAGGCGGTTTCCAGAGCAACGGTCTAAGGAAAGGTCTAAAGA
Organism: Poeciliopsis prolifica; assembly: GCF_027474105.1. Taxonomy (NCBI): domain Eukaryota; kingdom Metazoa; phylum Chordata; class Actinopteri; order Cyprinodontiformes; family Poeciliidae; genus Poeciliopsis; species Poeciliopsis prolifica. The sequence continues at coordinate 1,436,232 of NW_026562422.1, read as the reverse complement.
CAGATGGAGACAGATCACAATGAGTCATACCTACCTATCAGCGCATACTTTTAGCTCACTCAATGAAACAAGCAATAACATTGTAAGCTTGAACATTAGTCAGAATGGTAATCTACTGAAGAGAAGGAGGAAGAGCAGTGAACAGAGGTGGGAACCTACTGTTGGTGACAACATCTTTGGGTTTTTGGAAACTTCTGTTGGAATTATGCTGTCTGCTTTCAGGATAAACTTGCTTGTTTTACATACAATTAGCATGCTATGTCTCAGTAGCATGCTAAATGTTAGCATATGCTTCAAAATAGAATGCTGACATGCTAAATAGAATGTTAGCACATCGGTCAGCACGTTAAAGCTATATAGCATTAACATGCTGAACATCATGCTAAAGCTATTGTTAATGTAATATCACTTATGTTAAGTAATAGAAAACCTGCAGTTTGCAGCTTTTACAGGAATATGTTTTTTTCCATATTTGTTCAAACAGTCACCATGCTGGCAGTGTACTATGAGACAGATAATCTGTGAAAACATCGATCTGCTCCACCTCCTACCTGAGCTGCTAACATTCACAACAGGATCTGCCAACCGGAAGGAGCTGCAGCATAGCAGAGAGCAATGGAGGAAGGGGTGAGCAGCGCCACACGAGATTGTGAGTGACTGCTCTAAGACCCTCCTCCTGACTCTGATTGGTTGTTTCTAGTTAGCGCTGTGAAAAGCTCAAGTTTTTCACATATTATCTGACTCATACTATACTGCCAGGACACAGTGACAGTTTTAACAAATATGGCACAAAATATTTTTATAAAAGCTACATACTCGAGCCACAACTTTAATGTAACTGAATCACTTGCATTTCTCAGTAATGTTAAACGTGCCTATTAATACCCAAATATGGAAAAACACAGGCTGTCTTTATTGTAGCTAACCATCACTGACATCTGTCCTAATTCACTTACCCTGATGTCTTTTCTTCTTCTTCTTCACTCTGATGGGTTTCACCACCAGCTCCTGCTGCATCCTCTCCTGGTCAATAGGGGCACTGTAGCGCCTGGAGCTCAGTCCAAGCGGAGTGCTGACCGGGGAGGCTGAGCTCAGGCTGTCCCACATGGTGACAGAGCTGCTGCGGAAGCGAGAGCTGCTGAACAAAGTGGACGGCTGGCTGGACTCCATCACCTGAGCAGACAGATAAATTATCCCTCATAAACAGAAACTGTATTCTTGTACCTGCCACCTATATTTTATTGGCAGTAGTGGACGTTTGTCAATAGTTTCAGCCGCGCTGAGTCAGAAACTAGTGACTAGATCCAAAAGAGTAATTATTCAGCTTCCAGTTGAAGGCTTAATATTGTGCTTCATTTCAAGTTGTGTGTTATTTAAATTATTACTTGCTAAGTTGGTTTATTTTTAAACTTTTTGGGTTTTTCCATGTTCTGAATGGCTGAGAAGTAGGCAGAAATAATGAATATCTGATACTAGTTTAAGTATCATTGCTTAAACTTAATGCTCAAAGCACCAGGGTTTTTATCAAAAAATATTCAGATTTTTTTTCTTTTTCTGGTTTTCAAGGTTCTGTGTTGAAGGTGGTAAGACATAAAGGCATACCTTTCTATGATAACGTTACCTTTAGTGGGCTGTCCTGCTCCATCGCCTCTTCAACTTCTTCCACTTCTTCCTCTTCCTCCTCCTCATCTGGTCCGTCCTCGCTCCCCCCTGCCTCCTCTTTGCCCCCATCTTCTGTGATGATGGCCATTGTTCTGATTGGCTGGACTATTTCCACTGACCCGGTTGGGTGGAGAATTGTGGGTGTGGTCAGTGGTGAAGGCAGGTGACCTGACAGCACTGGTAATAAAGGGACACAGAAGTTGTAGCTGTTGGTTTGGGCTGCCAACAGTAGAGGTTATCTGTGGCGGAGTTAGCAGAGCTCACGGTTTGAGGAGATTCCCTCTGGATTGCTGGACAGGCGGATAATCTCTCTGTCTCCTTTCAGGACGAAGATTTCATTTTCACAAGATGACACAGACACAATGTCTCCGCTGCTTTCCAGGCAACCAATTATAACCTTAAAGCACCAAACAAAAGCACAACTTGTGTTAAATACGCCATTTTCCGTATCTTAGAGAAGTGTCTCTTCGCTTCTCTAAGATACAGTGATAGTCACAGTAAAAGACTTTGTTTTAATTCCAGGTTGAGGCATTTCTTCTTGTAGATTTCAGCGCTGTTATGACATGCTGATGTGATTCTGCAACTGGGTAAAGCTCTGCTGAACTGGTTGAAACCCTTTCTGGCAGACCAGCACTAATTTGTTTTATATGACAGATATGAATATATATAAACAGGGTCCTGTATGGGGTTCCTCCTGGCTTTCATCTGGGCCCATTTTAGTTTAGTAACTATGCTCTCCCTAGCTGCGAGTGTGTCTTACCATACTTATGATGCTGTCATACAGCTTTATGTATCTGTGTTATCACATGATCCTATTGAGTTACAGTCACTGTGGGAGTTTGTCCATAACATAAATGAGGTGAAAGGCCAAAATGTTATCCAGCTCATCCTGACTCATACATTGACTTCAAGAACCACATGATGTCTTTTTCCTATCTGAGTCCACTGGCTGTCAGAATTAAAGGATTCCTGTCAAAGGAAGAAAGAGAAAAACTGGAGCGTGCTTTCATCCTCAGGACATTAGCATGTGGTATTGTGTCTTTGGGGTGTTTGTAGAAATACACAAAGAAGTTAACAATCGCTCATCCAGAATACATTTCCCTGAGTTTTGACCAATAACAAGAAATGAAAAATAACCCAAAAAGTATCAACCTGACATAGTAATGAGATGAGAATTCTGGGAGAAAGCCAGAGCTTTTAAACCAGAAACTCAAATGTCACACTGGGGTGAGGAGGGATGCCTTCAGGTTCCAAAACTGAAAAAAAAAAAAAACAGTCTACATGCAGCTGTAATTCCAGACAATCTATCTGGGGGTTTGTTAAAAGTACGAAGTTAAAACATCACCATGGCAACTAGAACAGAAAGCTTTCGGACAGTCAATTATATCGAGCTACTTTCTTCTCTGTACTATCTCCAATCCTTCATTGATCTACCCTCAACTGTTCCACTTCCAGCAACTGTGAAACTACAAACTTCCTTCTGAAATTGTAACACTTGTTCTTCTGCTCATCCATGTTTCTGTTAGTGGAGCCCTGATCAAGTATACGCCCAATTTTACAAGTAGCGTCAAGTACTCAACTCAGTACTCTGAACAGACACCACTGCTATATTTGATTTTGCCCCTAAGTGTGGCAAGGTGTAAATTTTTTAACTATTTTGGTAAAAGATGGTAAAAGATAAACTGAAACAAACCTTCTTTCAAATGGTTCAGAAAGATAAATAAGAGCAGAAAGCATAGAATTAGACTGAATATATCTGCCTTTCTGGATCAGGCATATTGTCACCGATAAACAAATGTTTGTCAATATTGAGACTGATCCAGTTATTATGGATCGGTTCATCTCTACTCACTAATTCTTAGATTACATAGAAACTAAAGAATATGCAGTAGATGAACACATTACCTCGTTGACACAGTCAAACACGTAGATGCTGTATTCATTCCAGCTGAGAATCCAGCCCTCTCTGAAGAAACAGCTGAGCAGGCCAAGCTGCCGGTCTGCTGGACGGTACGCTCCAACTGGACCGGGGCGTGGAAACAGCTCAAACTGAGGGATCTGCAACGAAGCGGTGGACAGGAGAGCAGACAGGAACAGGAATCCTGGAATTACTTGTCACATTTCCAACCGCAAACCCCAGTGCATTTCAGACTGTTTGTGACAGACCAATACAAATTGGTCACAATGATGGTTTTAGACATTTTTACAGACAAAAGTATGTCGTATGAATTAATATTCAGCCTCTCTGAGTCAATACTCTGAGTCAATACCAACTTTTTCTGCAAATGCATTAAAGGCAATTGCTTGGAGGAAGGGTCTGTATATACCTGTTTGTCAAAAAAGGACTTGAGTAGTTGAGTCTCCTCCACCTCTCCTTTAACGTTAGACTTCCACAGCCTGAGTCCGGGTCGGGCAGCGTACACCTGGAGGTCGCTCTGCTTACAAAGAGCCGGCAGAAAGCAAGCGCCAAACCTGCCGGTTCTGAGACAGCAGAGAAACACACCGTCAGCGGCGCTACCTGAACTGGTTGTTTAACGGGTGATAGGTAGAGGTGCACCAATAAATTGACCGGCCAAAAAAAAAAAAAGAAAGAAAGAAACATCTCAGAATGTCCTTAATTTTGGAAGATCGGCAATTGGCTGAAACTGATGTTGTCTACTGCTGTAAAGAGCTGAAAATCTGCCGCTGTCCTCTTTTGCCCTGCAGTGAGACGGACTGACCGACAGAAACTGTTGCAAACTTAGCGACTTGTCAGACAAAAAATAAAAGAATCAGTATCAGCCAAAATCAGAATTGGCAGCCGGTCAAACTTTAGAAACGTTATTCTCTCATCAAACATACACCTGGAGTGTTGCTTTGATTCTTTCATGAATGTTCCAGGAATTCTTGAATCTCCCATGGTAACCATTCATCCTTGCTCTCATAAAGCTCCACCTCTTAGAGACTTTGGGAAAAATGGGATCATTTTATAGCCAAAGTTGTATAACAGTTCATTTCTGTGATTCCACATCACTTGGAGAGACACCTGGGCGTTTGCCTCTGTATTTGTTTTTTGTCATTCAAAATGGGGAAATGTCTGTAAGATTGTAACGATCATCAGTGTGACTGTCTGCTACCTGCCCTAGCCCTCATGTTTGATTGTATGTACGTGTATGTTTAAAAGTATAAAAATGTTTATTCAAATTAAAACATAAAGCTCCACCTCTTTACCCAAAGGTCCTTCTTGGAGCTGCAGCCTGCAGCTGAGACTCTGCCCCACAGATCAGCCCTCCCCACTCAGCTCCTCCAGACTAGCGGCAGCAGCTGTTGGCAAACACCTGGTGGAACTGAGCTTCTGCTGAGTTTATCATTAGAAAGTAGTTGGTTGGTTGTAAACAGGATAATGGTGGAGAATAGTTGTCATGTCATGCTGATGGTAGAGTGTCAGAAAGAGAAGGAGCTTCTTAAAAAGACAGAGGATCAATTTCAAGGTGTCAAGTTAAATTCTTTTAAGTTATGTTTGATATGTATAGCATTTTTATAGCAACTGAAAGTAATAGTTACTTTATTATGCTATAAAGAGGTATTATGTGACTGGAGAATACATAATGCTGCCCCTTTAAAGATCTGTAATTGGCCAGAAAACAGCAATCAGTGCACCTCCAGAGGGAGCTCCATGCTACTGTAAAGAACGAGTGAGAGTGGCGTACCTCTTGCGGGGTTTGGTGCCCAGCTGCAACACTTCCTGCTTCTGCGTACAGTAAAGCACGGATCTCTGCTGCGTCGAGACCAGCAGGACCTGGTGTCTGTATTCCATCTGAACCACACCTGACGGCTCCTCTAGCAGCAGCACCGGCTTACACACCCCCTGCACACACTCACAGTTAGACAGCGTGTCTCACAGCAGGTGCAACCAGTCCTGCGTCACTCTGTGTCCTACCTGGTCCAGGTCCAGAGCGGAGAACACAACCCGACCTTTATCGTCTCCGGAGAACAGCTTCATCCCGTTGGCGCTCCAGGTCAAGGAGGTGACGGAGCCTTTGTGGAGGCTGACGACATCAAAACGCCTGAGCTGCGACCAGAACAGACCAGTGAGCTGCGGTCGCATGGCGACAGGCAGACTGCAGAGAGGACAGATGTGTATGAGCCAACCTGCTTGTTGCGCCCAGGAAGCGGGGACACCAGCTGGAAGACCACAACCCGACCGGAAGCTGTTCCAGCAGCCACCAGGTCGTCAAAACAGCTGAGCAGTTTCACTGCGGTGATCGCGTCACATTTTCCCTGTCGGACGCAGACACACCATGAGAACCACATCGCAAGAATACTCAGACTGGTTGAACCATTTCAGGTTTCATCGAGTTACAACAACCGACTTCAACAGCTTTTATTTGGGATTTGATGCGATAGATTAACACAAAGAGGAGCTCTTTCTTTCAAGAAAGAGGAAAGTAATGCTTGGCATAAATATCCTTTGGCAAAAAAAAAAAATCTGTGGTGAGCCCCATTTATTTTCTCCGGTGTACTAAATAGGAGTTTTTTAAAATACACTTTTATTTTTTTTTTAAATGCAAAAAAATTGAAAACATATTTTCGAGCTATATAAAATTCCACTGAGATAATTTGAGGTTAGTGGTTGTGAATACTCCTGCAGAGGAATGTGGGGGAGATTTGATCAGAAAAGTTTCCAAATGCAGTTTTGAGGATGAATGAGCGTGGACTGATGAAAGACCACATAGAGGGCGCTCTCACCTCCATGCTGTACTTGTTCATATGAGCAACACGACGGCAGTACAGGTACAGCATGCCGATGCTGCTGCCCACCGCCAGGAAGTCTGAGCTGCTGTCCAGAGCTGTCAGGTAGACCAGCACAGACCTGAAGCCCCGCTGCACCTACACACACACACACACACACACACACACACACACACACACACACATTCATTTAAAACAAAAAAACAGATTACACCCAATTGTAATTGAAATTGTTGATTTCCAGAATAATGAGAGAGAGACGTTTTAGGGAAATTTTTAAACTTTTATCAGTTTACATACTAAGGAAAAGGGTCATTTTCAAATCATGAATTATTACAGTATAAATCAAATTTTACAAAGCTCCCAATGAGAACAGTATTTTTTTCAAAAATAAAAAACTCAAAATGCATTGTTTCAAATTTTAGCAGAATTTCTCAACATTTTATGGATTATAAAGAACTGCCAATGATCATTCTCTGAATGTGCAGCATTAAGTGATCACATGTACTAAAATTGAAAGCTATTTCAATCAAAAACATCTTAACAGAGCGAGTCACATGTTAACATAGGACCTTCTTTGAGTTCACCTGCACAATTCTTGCATCCACTGAACTTGTGAGTTTGTTTCTTGCAGTTTGTTTCTGCTTGAATTTCTTTGCAGGATGTCAGAAAACCTTCCCAGAGCTGCTGTTTTGATATGAACTGCATCCCACCCTCAGATCTTCTGCTTGAGGAAACTCCAAAGGTTCTCAATAGGGTCAGAGGTCAGAGGAGGATGGTGACCACACCATGAGTTTTTCCCCTTTTATGCCCACAGCAGCCAATGACACAGTGGTATTCCTGGCAGCATTCATTGTCATCCATGAAGATGATTTTGCTACTGAAGGTCTTGCTCTTCTTTTTGAACCATGAAAGAAAGTGACTGGTCAGAAAATCCATATACTTTGCTGAGGTCATTTTCACTCCTTCAGGGACTCTGAAGGGCCCGACCAGCTCTGCTTGTGAGCTCTGGTTAGGGGCCCAATACGAGATTCATGCACCACAAGCCTCTGGAGATCCTCCACTTTGAGGATCCTCCATTATGCCTTTATCTTTACAAACCATCTTTGTTCTGAATCAGTCACAAATCTTTTCACAGTACGATGATAACACTTCAGTTTTAGTTAAATATTTAATGATGTCATATCCTGTCATACAGCACTACACTATCTGATGATTTTCATCAGCAGAGATTCTTTCTCTTTCCCATATTGCTCGAAACCTGTGGCCTGCTTAATAATGTGCAACATCCTTCTTCAATAGATTTCCTTCAATTGAGCTCAGACAAACTAATCAACCAGCTCTGAAATTAATTATAGTGATTCAAAGAGCCCTGACTCACAATACCATCTATAATTGTAATACCACAAGAAAATGTATCTTTATCACACTTAAATCCAATTTGCATAATAATTTATAAACACAGTGTAAAGTGTTTTTGAATTTTAATTTAAACTTCAGTTGAGCTGTGAATAAATTTTAAGGCATCATGTAAAATTGAAGAGGAATTGAGCAGACGTTCAGCCGTCATACTGATACCCTGCTTTGGCATCTGTGAGTTTTGGGTCGGTACCTTGGCAGGGATAGCATTCAGCAGGTAGTACAGCGGACAGAACTCCCTCAGGAGGGAAGCTGAAGCTGGCTGCGTTGTCATGGTTCTTCTCCCTGGGGATGACTCAGCAGATCCTGATAATCATTTCAGACCTAATCACAAAAACCTGATGGTTATTGATGCTGTCAGTCAGTACACAGTTCTTACACATCAAAACATAAAATCTGCTTAAGATTTTTTTCTTCAGTAATATTTATTACTGGCCCCTTCAGAAGGATCTCAGAGCAACATGAGACCAAGTTAACAGTTGAGATTTTACAAACCGTCAAATAAAAACCAATAACCAAATTCTGACATGTCTCAATCATCCAGGAAGTCATCATAGTGTTTCACAGACTGATTCAATTCATTTTCCCTTAAAGGGGCAGTATTGTGTAAAATCAACTTTTTTGAGCTTTATGTCATGTTATATATTAATCCCTCATAAAAAGCAAACCTGGAATGTCGCCTTGAATCTTTTACGCATGTTTGAGAAATCCTCAAGTCTTACATGGTAACCATTCAGCTGTGCAAAATGAATGTTGTTAATGGGTTAGTAGAGGAGCCATGTTGTGATGACTTTCTTAAAGAGACAGAGGCCCAATTTCAAGGTGTTAAATTACAAAGTCAAATTTCTTTTAAGTGAAATTTGATATACATTTCTTTAACTGAGGGTAACATTCTTATTTGATTGTGTTATAATATGGCACTATATGCCTGGAAAACACATAATACTGCCTCTTTAAGAAAACTCTACAACACAATGCCCCATAATCATAAAATGAAAAAACCTGACATGTAAATCACAGCCTTTATTTAACAATTGATCCACCTTTGGCGGCAATTACAGCCTCAAGTCTTGTTGAATGTGATGACTGGATATCTGTGGGGAGTTTCATGCAGGCCTTTCTGCAGAATCTGTCAGCTCTCAGTTTGGGAAATGTTGGTGACCAGCCGTCTAATGATCTCTCGAGAGACGTTGGGTCTCTGCCTGGATCACTGCAGGACAGCCACCAGGTGTCCTGGAGGGTCTTTCAGAGAGACACTGAGGCAGGTCAGATCTGTTTGCTGGGTGTGTCCCATACAATGACACTTTTGTTACTGATCCATTAAATTATTTTACTCCTTGGTTCAAATTGTAAGATAAAATCTGAAGGCCCTGGAATTAATCAATGAAACTAAAGATATTTTGAGGTTTTGTATGCACCAATCCTCTGTGTCCTTCAGGAGTTTTGCCACAGGAAGTGTGGTTGGTCCAGTACTTAATGTGTTTGTCTGCATCATCTCTCTCCACACCTCTTAACTCCCAGCACACCAAGGCAGATCCAGCTCTCCTCCGGGTTTCTGTCCATTATATGCAACCATCATGCTCTATTGCCTTCTCTCCATCTCCACCACCTCATGCCTACTGCATCCAGCTCATTGCCTCAATATTTATTGAGGTGTCAAATCTCTTTTATCACTACTAAATATTCACTATAAGGAGATACACATCTATGCACACATGTTACATTTCATATTTGTATTTAATGATTATAATTAGTTTAGAAATCAACTTTTCCGTTGATGTTCGAGGGTTGAGGGGTTGTTGTTTGCCAAAAAATCTAAATTATGATTAATTTGTAAAAGCGATAAAAAGAGTAAAACATATTTTTACTTGCATTGTATCAGTACTGTTAGAGAACTGAGCAAAAATAAAATTGGAACCAGATTATCGTGTCATCATTTTCAGTCCTGTGACAAACTGAAACTTTTTGAATATGTATATCTGTACTGGTCAATGTCATGTTTTACATTGCAGAGAGAAAACTAAACATTCTACAGTACTAAAAGAAAAAATCAGGCAATCGGGTTTAAAGTGCAGCTATTTTCCTGAATACAGTTAAATTAATTTCATATGAATGGACAGTGGAAATTCATGTGTAATTAGGATCTCTGTTCTCAGCATCAGATTCCATTCTTGTAATGGTTCCTTGGAGTTGAAATGTCCAGATTCGAATGAAAAATCAAGGAGAAGAATCCCTGAATCAATAGTTGTTGGGAAAGTGGAGGGTTCCCCAACAAAACAATTCAACATGGCTGCCGCATGAAAGGAAGCCATAACAGCAGTAAGAATATTTGCACTCTGGTAGTTTGTATGTTTAAATATCATTACATCAGTCACTCCTGAAATGCTATGAGCCCAGGAATAAACAGCTCCCGGCTCGTTATGGTGAATAAATCCCAAAACTTTCCAGACGTTCAGCTGAACCAAAGACATCCGGTCTGAAGGAACACCGAGACCCGAGTTCCGTTTTCCGAGGTAAACGGAATGCAGCATAACACGGGGGGCGTTAACGACCAGTTCTGATGAAAATAAACCCCAGAAATGTGCAGGCTTAATTAAATATGAACAACAATCACTTCGGCACATCCCGAACCACACAGTCCTATTTGCTGTGAGATAATAGCACGACAGTGAGTCGAATATTAGAATATTCCAGAGCAGATATTGGAGTGTTTACATGTGTGATGGGGTGAACTGTGGACTGTCCTTGCGGCGCCCTGACAGGGTAATATGAGCTCTAAGCGCTGCAGGACAATACGGTTATTCACAATGAATACAAAAAAGAAAGTGACGCAATAACAAATATATTTTAAAAAAACAAACAAACATGGTGCTGTTCATAAAGCTGCTAACGACGGCTAGCTAGCATCATCTGAAGCAGCAACTCCAGTAAACAGGGCAGAATAATGACAGCAGGAGAAGAAAGAGCCCGGTACCTACTGGGTTTCAGCCTGGCGAAGGACGGATCCAGATGTTGATCCTTGTAATCCTGCTTCGACTTTATTTCAAAGTGCGGACAGGTGCCATCGCCCAGCATTTACAGGAGCTATCTGAACGAGACCGTCAAACTACGCCTCCTCCAGGCCACACGGCAAAACGTCCACCTCTCCGCTCCGCTTTATTTTTTGTAGATTCCATCTTTCAAATTGTCAAACAGTTTATCTAAGAAACGGGTCTGCTCTTTCTTATATATTTTTATTTATTCGTTTATTTTTTATTGCTATTTTTCCCATCATTGTCATAGAATTTAGAAAATGAATGACGTCGTTCGGAAAGGATAATCGGAAAACCAGGAAACTGGATTACATTTAAACTCTACCCACAGTTCCACACTGAACCTGTATATCGCTCCTCACCGCTGTCCCCTGAAACCAACCTCAAACATTTCTGCCATATTTATCTACATTCTACCTTCTTGGTAGTGTCATGGTTTGGTGATGATTTACTGCAGTCACACCTGGTTAGCTCACCACTAGAGAAGCAAACACGTTAGAGGGAAGCTGAGGAAAATATGAGACCATCTACAAAGCAAACTAAAAGCTGAGGCACGACTCGATCCTGCAAAGTAACACTGGATGTGATTTAAATGGAAAAACTCTCACACTGTTCCGACAATTCAAACATGTTTTTAATCAGATTTATAACAAATGAAATGAATGGACAGACACCATAGGATTGAGATGTTCTTGTTCTTACTGTTTAATTAATGTGGCTTTGTTTCTGTATCATTTAGTTATTATTATTTAAATATTTAGAAAGTGGAAAGATAACTTACATTACTAGTGTAAAAATCTTAGAGTTATGTCAGGCTCAGACACTTCAGGAGCAATATCTGAATTTCAACTATATAATAATAATCCATCCATCCATCCATTTTCCGAGCACCCTTCTCCCTAACGGGGTCGGGAGGTTATAATAATAATAATAATAATAATAATAAAATAATATAATAATAATAATAATAATAATAATAATAATTATTATTATTATTATTATAGTTGTTAATATTATTTTTATTTCATATTCAAATAATTGTTACAATTATAATGATATGATTAATGTCATTATAGCACAAATAATTATTTTTTCATGCCATAATTCAGAGAAAATCTTGTGAATCCGGTCCGTTGGTAGTAGTTCAGTCCGGGTTATATGCACTACCGCTGCCGCGGAGGGTTAAGCTAGGCTAGTTCAAAACTCCTCCCGCTAACACTTGCCTTCCAGCGATTTTCCCGCTGCCCTAAATGTCGCCATTCATTCCCGCGGATAGTTTTATCTACCAGCGCACGCTGGTTTTATAAAGAACTTTTTATTTAGCGATATCTTCTGGAGATACGGTAAACAGCACCAAGGCCCCTAGTCAAAGCTAACTGTTAACCCCAAAGCTAAAATGGCGGACAACGAGGGTGACAGCGGAGCTATTGGAACAATAACAGTGGCTGAGCCGCCGGGGACAGAGTCTGAGTCCGCCGTTCAGCCAGACCCGCAGCCCGTGGAGCCTTTATCAGTCCAGCCTGCCGTCCAGATCTTACAGCCCGAAGAGAAAGGATCGACTTTCCTCATCGCCCAGTGCGATCAGCCTGCAGAGAGTGCAGAGTCCGGGTCCTGTGCGGATGGCAGTCAGCCCCCGAGTGGAGTAGAAACCTGCCAGGTGGAGCAGCGCATGGTGGTGGACGCAGAGTTTGCCGACCTGGCCAACACCACCATCATCTACGTGCAGCCTGACGGCAGCCTGGTGGAGAGCTCCGGGCTGACGGCGGAAGAGCAGCAAGCGGTGCTGCAGCAGCTCACCAAGCAGCAGATCGTGCAGGTCTCCGACACCGAGGCCGTCCAGCTGCTCCAGCACAGCCAGCTGGTCAAACCGGCCCCGGTCCAAAAGACGGCTCTGGATCCGAGTCAACTGCAGCAGGTCATTAACCAGGTCACCAAGTCCCAGAACCAGGTCCAGGTGTCTCAGGAGAACCTGCAGCATGTGAAGGGTCAGCAGAAGCAGGTCCAGCTTTCCCCACAGAACCTAAAGATCAGCCCTCAGAATAATGCTTCCACTCAGCTGAAAAGTGTGGCCCAACAGGTCGCTTTGCAGTCCAACACTTTAATCCAGGTGAGTTAGATATGAAGGATTGATTCATTCTGCAGCCGACCAGGAATCTGAACCAGGAATCACATAGAAGTCAGTAGAGATGCACTGATCTGGATTTCATGGCTGGTACCGATTTCTGTTCAGTCTTGAGGTCATTCTGATTCTTTACAATTTAGAATAGTTTTTTTCAAGGACAATGGCAGAAAAAAAATATCTATACTGCGGGTTGTTTGATAGATAAAATAGTTTTCTACCAACACAATAGAGACATCACAAGATTATGCATCAAAATATTTATTTATTTTTTTAATTAAACTCAAAAAGTGCATCATGCATGCCTTTAGTTGGTATGCACTGGCCTTGTTCTACCAAATCACTTTCATTGTTTGCCATAGGAAACATTTTACTTCTCATCTGAAACCAAAATAAATGCAAATGAAATAGATTGTAGTTTTATTAAAAACAGAAAGTGTGTCTTTAAGAGAAACGGGCATTTTTTTTTGGGACCGATTTCTCCTTTCTTTTATTTTATTAGTAATATAAAAGATAAATAAATGCTGCAGATTGTTTTGGTTTCAAAGCTGATCAACCAAAGACAATAACGGAATAAGAGGATCTTTCCCCAATTGTTTTGTTCCTAACTCATGATGAGTTTTTTGTTTTGATCATGTCTCACATCGCTCAATTCTGATATCTTAAAATGTGATTTGAAATATTTCAAAAAATAATTTTGAAATCCTGCACGTTTTGCAGCGTTTTCTATTGTTGGTAGTTGTGAAGCTTTCTGGTCCTGAATGCTGGACTGGCTCAGGATCGTTTCACCTCACAGTTCATTCTTCTTCTTTTCTCTTCACCTTTCTGTCAGCAATGGTTGCCTGAGCAACACCAGCAAAGTTAAGAAACTACAATTAAGTTGTTTCAGTGCAGGAAGATCAACTTTTCATCCAATGTTTCTATAGTTTGTGGTCTGTTTACTGAGTTGGTCATTTATTGCAAATTATATTGTTATTGCAACATTCACTCATATCATCAGATGTTTTTTCTACACAACAGGGACTGAAGTGTGATCCAAAAGCAAAGTACAGAACATACAGGATGTAGAAACCAAACGATTGGACACAGGAACAACAAACATTCTATAAATATACTGTATTACAAATATCTGCAATAGAAATGAACAAAATACATTTTGTTTTAAATTCTCACTTTTCTCCAAAATTCAAATTTCTCAAAATTCTGTTTTATATTGAATTTTTCTTGCTCAATTTGCTCGTGCTCAAAAGTTATTTTCTTTTAAATAAAATTTTGACATTACTCTCAGTATTTTTTTCTCAAAATTCTGACTTTTCTTTTCCTTGTCTTCAGAAAGTTCAAATCATTTTTTCCAGCGATCCTAATCCTCGCATTTTTGTGAACAAGATCAATTGAAAACATATCAGTTTAATTCTCTGACCATGTTTATCTTTTGCTACACATTAACTTTTTCTTTTTCAGTGGCCTTAAGCCTCTTCCATAATAATGTTATATGTTGGGATTTGATGGCTGTCCACACTGCGAGTGAAAGGAGACATGCTGCAGTTGTTCAGTTTGGTTTCTATCCTCACACCTCTGCCCCGTTATCTGGAGAGGTTTACAATTTCTGAAATAAAATTTGAATTAGCTACTTGTTTTCTTTTTTGTCTTTCCAGGCAGAACCGACGAGAATCCAGATCCAAGTTCCTCCCAAACAGGACCTGAATTCTTGTGTGAGTCTGCAGCAGAAGACTGTGACTATCAGCCACCCGCAGGTGAAGCTGTCTGCCGCCGGCGGCCTGGGCAACGCGCAGATCATCCACCTGCAGCCTGTGGTGGGTCAGCAGGGTCAGCAGATCCTGCTGCAGCAGAACCCAGGAGAACCCCAGATCCAGCTGGTGCTGCAGAACGCCACTCCAGTGGTGGGCTCTCTGCTCCCCTTGGTCCACAAGGTGACTGGTCCCGCAACCATAGCAACTGCTTCCTCCAGTCTGGGACAGAAACCTGCCCCGCCTACCATCAGAGTGGCAGCTGCCACCCCGGTTAAAGACACGCCCCCTCCCAGCAGCAAGCCCCCTGCTGTTCCCGTCTCTAAAACCATCAGCATTCCTCTGATTAAGACGCAGCACAACGGGACGGAACCGACCGCTGCTGCTGCTGCTGCTGCTGCTGCTGCTGCTGGGAAAGTCCCAGTTAAAGTGACCCCGGTCATCCCTGTGTCTCCACGGCAACCCGCCTCCCTCGCCGTCAGCCCCAGGCTTCCCACGGCAACGTCATCCTCTGTCGTCAAGGAAAGAGTTCGAGAAAAAGAGGAGAAGAAGAAAGCAAAGAAAAGAGAGAGGAAAGCCCTGAAGGTCCAAACCCGATCGGGTCGGGTGTCAAGGCCACCCAAGTACAAAGCTAAAGACTACAAGTTCATCAAGACGGAGGATCTGGCGGAGAGCCACCAGTCCGACTCAGACGATTACTCCGACATGAGCGTGGAGGAGGAGGAGAACGCCAAGCGGGACGGGCCGGGCTCCAGCAGCCCCTCGTCTCTCAGCTACAGCCTCAAGTCGCGCTGCCACCGCTGCCAGACCTGCGATAAGGCCTACATCGGCCCCGGTGGCCTGAACCGGCACTACAAGCTGAACCCCACCCACGGAGAGCCCGACCTCACCATGGTCACAGCCAGCAGCGCACCAGAACCCGGCCAGAGCAGAGCGGACCCGAAGGTAGAGGAGGCTGTCACTGAGGAGGAGGAGGAGGAAGAGGAAGAAGAGCAAGAGGAGGAACAGGAGGAGAAACCTGCTGCCATGACAACAAACAGTGTGAGACACCATTTTACCTGTCAGAGCTGAGATCTACGTGATTTCAGCTCTGAGTTTAGGTTTTGACTTCAGACTGCTCAGTTGAAACAATTAATCAAAATACCAATGATTAATCAATTGTTGAAATAATCATCACCTAATTTAGTGATCGATTAATCATTACCTGGAGTATACAGACATAACAAAACGGCATTTACTGAAGTAGCAACACAGTCAGAACAAAAAGGTTAAGCTAAAAATATAAACATTTTGCATTTAAGATAAAAAAAACTATTTGTCAGTAAATCTGTTCTAAATTATTAATACAAAAAATAATCAACAAATTATATGTTTTATATTTAAGATTAAAAAAAAATAAACTTTGTCTGAAAAAAGTCTCCTATTAAGCATCTTTTGCTATGCAGCTGTTAATTGGTTAACCCAAACAATGATCAGCCGTCAGCCTTGCGCTGTATTCATGTTGAGTCCAGCAGAAAAGGCTGAGCTCTTCCCATGTTGATTTTAGAAGTAATTTATTTACTAGCAGACACATCCTTTGATACACTGATAAAGTAACGAGGAGTGTACCGATATATCTGTGCCGATTTTCTTAATTTTGGGAGATCATTGATCAGCCGATTTTTAAATGTTAAGCCGATCTTCTCTCTCATGAGAAAGGCTTGACTGACGGACCGGCCCATCAGCTCATCTCTGCACCTCTACAGTTAACAGTCGTCACCCACTGTTGTCAACTCAGTGACTTTCTTGCTGTATTAAGCAACATTTCAGATCAAAAATTTGGCATCATCCATAATTGGAATCAGCAGGTCAGGCTTTTAAAAGATTGGTAATCGGTGATCAGCCAGAAAACTGCCGACGGCGCAGCCCTAAAAGTAACCCTACCTTATTGCATTTTAAGCAATAAAATGTCAATTTTTTTCATAAATTTAAAATAGGAATTGGATTATTTATTTCTTTAGACTTTTGAATGTGTTCATAATATCGCATAAAATAAGCTTGAGTAGTGAAATGAAGACTCTGCAGAATGTATGGGTTTTGCTGGGCTCTGCCTCTAAAGCCTCACTCTGCTTGTCTTCAGGGAGACAACGGCCTGGCAGCTGAAGGAATCACCGGCCTCCATTACCGAGGTCCGGGTCGCCCCAGAGGGCGAGGGAGAGGAAGAGGGCGAGGGAGGGGCAGAGGAAGAGGAAGAGGCAGGGGGCGAGGTCGATCGCTTGGACCTCCTCCTAAGGTCAGTTTGCTTTAAGCCAAGCTTCATCCAACCTCAGTTTCTCTTTATACTGTATATTTGAAATGTCTTCCTGTTCCAGTGTTAAATATTGATTATAATTTAAAGGTTATTGATCTTCCAGAATATTTTCTCACATCATTAAAATCTCTGATACTAATATCTGAGGTTTAGTATCGCCCGATACCGATCCGATACAGAACAACAGCTGAATTCACTTCGAAAGTATATTTTCTAAACACAGACATAAATGTACTGAATTACAAATGAATTTGCTAACTCTGCACCAGTGCAGCTCACTGAAATACATATGAACACAACTTTTATTTGTGCTGTTAGGAGTAGAACAGTCAATGGAAAAAAAGTAATGAAACTGGAACTGACTAAAACAACAAGTTGACTATTTTGGTCAAACGTGTAAAAAAATAGCCTTTCAAATGGTTCAGAAAGAGCAATTAAAAATTCTAAATATGTTGTAAAATAAATAATAAAGCATGATGTCATTCTGAGCACAAAGCAAAGAACTAGACTGAATAGATCTGCCTTTATAGACTGGACACTTTTTCACCTGTAGCCCATCTAGAATGGACTACATTCTAGCACCAGTATCAGCACCAATACAGATGTTGTCATCAGATCTGTGCATCTTCCTTAACCTGGTTGGTTGATTCTCTCAGGTGAGCATTGGTCTCGTGGGCAGACCTGGTCGTCGTGGGCGACCCCCAAAGCTCGGGGTCATTCCAATGACGGCGCGGCAGCAGGCAGAGAGGAGACGCCAGCGGCTGCAGGAGGTCAGAGGACGGAGCGCTGTCCCACTCCAGGACGGGACTGACCTGTCTCCGCTGTGTAACTCGTGTTTCTGTGTCCGCTTTGTGTTGCTTCCAGCTGGTGGAGCAGTGTGAAGATGAAGAACTGATGGATGCTGTTCTTCCTCGGTTGACCAAAATGTTAAATCTGTGGGAGTTGCTGCTGGCGAAGGTGAAAAAAAAAAAAAACACATTGGCCTGTTTGTTTTTGTTTCCATCACCATGCTGACTGCTGCTAAGTGGTCAATTTAACCGTGTCTATTTTTATATTTATTTTAGCTTTTAATTAACTTTACTGAGACATTGTTTTTGTCTGGAAAACTGCACCCAAAGTTCATTGTAAAATTGTTCACTGATACAATTCTGACATATGAATATTCATCAGTAAGTCTCTCAGACATTAAAGTTATATAAAGGGACAAGACCCACCAGAGAAAAGAATTATCGTTGAAGAAGGAAGTTGTTTTCTTCAGAGGTTTTCATGTTGCTTCCTTCAGTGGTTCTTGTCCTAAATCACACATTTATGTCAATATTCTTTGCTTAATGAGTAAAACAATTTCAATTTTTGGTGTCTCTTTGAATTTAGTTTTTTCCAGACATATATTTAATACATATATCTTTTGCTATTCTTTATGACTGCATGCTTTGCAACATACATTGAAAAGGAACATTTATTTAATGAGAAGAAACCTCAAAGAAAACCAAACTCAGAAGGAGCTACTGGCGAAATGGAAGAACCATAATACATTTCCTACATATTTCTGTTGTCTTACAAACCGAGCAAGGATCACTGCTCCTCTTTGTGACTTGTAGTTGACTGCATTAATATTTGAATACAGTAGAAGGTAGGCAGGCCAGGACCTACCTTTAAAGAACCTCTAAGGTTCTTTAAAAATGATTTCTAACGTTTGCCCTCCATCTCTTTCAGCTGGACTGCAAGGGGTCGGCTTGTAGCTGCTTTCCAGACATTTACCATGAGTTTGAATCTCTGCATGCTCAAGTCAGGCAGACCGCACAGGAATACATCGTAAGTCCGCAGGGTGGAGCCATGCCTGTGGAGGTCAGGAACATTGAGGTGAGACCATATGTTGCTTCTCCATGCACCTGAAGACTGGAACCGTTGAGCAGCAGGTGATGCGACAGGTTCTCTGTCCCGTCCTGGACTCCTGTTTCAGGTGGCTCGGTCTCTAGGGATCCTGGACGAGGTGAACAAGATGAAGGTGCTTCCTGGAGCGTTGCCTGTCTCTAGTGGGAACAACAAGAACGTCCGGTACATGGGGGTAAGCATGTAGCCAGAAACGATCTGAGTTTTAGGGTTTTTCTTACAGAACTTACTGCTGTTAACAATGAGAAAAGGCTGCTTTAAAATATTTGAACTAACAGTAGTTTAAATTAATCTTTTTTTTTTTCAGAACTCCAAGATGTTGCCACCATCTAAAAGATTTAAGATGGAAAACAGCATTGCAGATCATCAAAATGGCACAGAAGCACCAAAAACAGGTAGTTGTATGTTTAATGACAACATTAAACATACAAAAGTTGTATGTTTAATTATAACACGTATGTCAGGGTTTCTCCTAGAAAACTCTAAGCCCAGTAGCAAGGGTGATAGGACAGCCATCTAACAGCCCACCATGTTGTTCAGTTCAAATTTTTTGAAGTTGACAGGTAATTTGAAAATATCACTTGGTAATTATGTGTTAATGGAGGACATTATTAACAATAACAAAAAACAAACTGTAAAGTCTTAAAAAAGTGAAATTAAAATAAACTTCTTTTTTTTTTCACTTCATTTGTTCCATCATAATTAAAGTGTCCAAACATTTTTTTTAGTCCTTTATCTGTGACTTTTCACATTATTTGCTAAAGTTGTTAGCATGCGTACCGGTAGAGACAGGAAGTGGTTACGGAGGCTTGGTGTATAAAAAAAAAAATACACCTTGGCCTCAGTCTCTCTGTGTTGACATTCTTACTGTACTGTGTGGCTATTGTGCTTCCAATCATTTCACCAAAGAGAATTCTAAGCTATTTTTGCTCTCTCTGTTAATGGTGTGTAAAAAAACCTAGAATAAATTAACAAACAATGTTTAGCCTGGTGGGGTGTAAGTAAAACCTGGAGGCCCGCCAGGCTCATGATACACTGAGCGAAACCTTGAATAGCATATTAAGGTTGAACATTAGTGAGAGTGCACAACTTTACCATGTGTTACCATTTGTTGACAAAATGGTTTTTATGCTGAGTTTTGTTGTTGTTTTAGAACTAGCATGATGTTAGCATGTTTAGTTCCCTGTTTTGATACAACTTGTTGATACCTCAGCTTCTACAAATCCTGTAAAAAGTTCCTCAGCAGCTTTTCAGCTGCTCTCTCCCACAGGAAGTGCTGTATCTGGATTTGATAAACTGCCATAAGACATAGACTATTCAGCATTTGAGTATTGTAGCTGTTTGGGTCAGTATGTGGGGTCATGTGACTGTCATGTCTGTCACTTTGTTTCCCAGCTGCTGCTCCAGTGGCCTCGGCCACCCAGGCAGCCTCTCTTGTCAAGTCGTGCTCCGTGTCTGTGTCTCCCCTGGAGATTTCAGGTGGAGCCAAAGTGCTGAGCGCTTCTGCTGAACCTACCTCCAGGTGAGCCGGGCCCACCTCGCTGGATGTGTGGGCTTCCTACTGTGTTTTAGTTCACACAAGATTTATTTCATGTTTGAAATATTTTCATTTTTCCCTTTTTGAATTGGTTTTAGAACAATTTGCAGAACATTTTTAAAACAAAATGACAACAGCAACGATGAAATGTCAGTAATGGACAATGTCAACATCCATTGTGTGTGTGTGTGTGTGTGTGTGTGTGTGTGTGTGTGTGTGTGTGTGTGTGTGTGTGTGTGTGTGTGTGTGTGTGTGTGTGTGTGTGTGGTGTGTGTGTGTGTGTGTGTGTGTGTGTGTGTGTGTGTGTGTGTTGGCATGGTGAGGGGTTGAGAAAGATCTGAGCTTCTCTCCCTATCTGTAATGGAGAGTCCAGACGCCCTACAGCAAAAACTCATTTTGGCCTCTTGTATCCGTGACCTCGTTCTTTCAGACCTGACCCAAAGGTCATGACCGTAGATGAGGGTAGGAACGTAGATCGAGTGGTAAATCAAGAGCTTTGCTTTTTGTCTCAGCTCTCTCTTTACCACAACAGAGCGGTACAGCAGCCGTTTCACTGCAGACGCTGCACCAATCCGCCTGTCGGATCTCCTGCTCCATGTTTCCCTCATTCAAGAAAAACAAGATCCCAAGATATTTGAACTCCTCCACTTGGGGATGAAGATTTCCTTAAAGGGGCAGTATTATGTAAAATCAACTTTTTGAGATTTTCATCATGTTATAATATTCCTTCATCAATAACATAAAGAATCAAAGTTTTACTTTGATTCTTTCATTTTAGTTTTTGCATAATTACGGCTATGACTTGTTTTTTTCACCAAATGGCCTTTTCTGTAGGTCCGTACACTCCACTTAATGATTTATTGATTACTAAATTAGTTGACGATTACTTCAATAATCAATTCATCAGAACGAATCAAATTCATTGTTTCAGCCCTAACTATATGTTGACGTTATAAAAAAGTTCTTGGGTTCTGAAAGTTTTGCAGGTGATGGATCTGGTTTACAGCGACTAGCCCTGACACAATAACACTTTTCTGGATGATAAATTGTCCCAGACGTTTTCATGATAAATGATGATATTGTTGTTTTGAGACCATTTCTAGTAACATAATCTAATGGCATAATAATGCAAGGACATTTTGAGAGACCAAAAACTTTTCAACACTGGAACTGGATGACATGTTAAATATTCAAAATAAACAAAACGACAGAAACAACAAATAAAAACAAAAAATGAATTCTAAAATCGCTGTAAATAAAATGTCTTTCAATATAAGAGCCAGTTGAGACCAAAGTACCAGACTGAAGACTTTTATCATCCAATTTTTGGTAGAAAGAGAAAAGAGACATATGAGAAATAAGGAAAAGGGAAATCATTAAATCATTGCGATTCATTGATTCATTGTGAATCAATGAATCACAATGAATTATGCGATTCATTGATTATTGCATCAGACCTACATGCAACTTTATTCTCAGCTCCAGAACAGAGAGGAGTCCCTTACAGTTGACAGAGAACATCGTAGTCAGATTGTGGTGCTTTTCTATATTTCTTAGCTATAAAATAAACCTTGTTCCCATGGTAGCGCAGCAGAGTAATAACATCAGTTGGTGTTTGTCAGCTGACCCTAATTTGTGGAGCTGATAGTCTGAATGTGTTTGTCGTGACCTGCAGCTCCTCCACCATCGCCTCTCCTGACCCAACTCCCAGCCTGGCTGGACTTCCTGCTGGCCCTTCGCAGGAGCAGAAGGAGGGGCCGTCGGCCTCGAAGCAGGACACAAACATGGCCGACGGCGCGGTCCAGGATGTAAACAGGGCCGAAGCCACGGTCCAGGATGTAAACGGGTCCGACACCACGGTCCAGGACGTAAACATGGCTGACGTCACGGTCCAGAACGTTAACAGGGCCAATGCCACGGTCCAGAACGTTAACATGGCTGACGTCACGGTCCAGGACGTAAACATGGCCGACGTCACTGTCCAGGACGTAAACATGGCCGACGCCACTGTCCAGGACACAAACATGGCCGACGTCACGGTCCAGGACACAAACATGGCCGACGCCACTGTCCAGGATGTAAACGGGGCCGACACCACGGTCCAGGACGTAAATGACGCCACAGTCCAGATGACCCAACCAGATTCTGCTCTCAGTTCTTGTGCCACCAGCACCACAGACAAAAAGAGGGCGGAGACTGGCCCCGCCCCCAGCCCCGCCCTACCACCGGCCTCCGCTCAGCCCTGTGACTCCTCCTCACAGCCCAAAGAGCTGCAGGCGGGCCAGGAGATCTACATCCAGACAGAGGGACTGACGGTTCAGCTGGCCGAGCCGGGGTCGGACGGGATCGTCATCGTCAACGGGCCGGACGGAACCACCATGCACATCCAGACCCCAGAGGGAGTTCCCCTGGAGGCGGTGCAGGCCCTGCTGGGGATCGAGGCTTCAGACGGGGACAGACCGGCCCAACAGACCCAGGACTGAGCAGAACCTCCTCAGAACAAACTGTCAGGGAGTGATGGACAGCTGGAATCTGCAGTGCCTCCCTTCAAACCCAGCTGATAGGAGCCAACCGGCGCTTCTCTATGAATGTCAGTTTCAGAACAACACAGGGGGACGTCGGTGCAAACCCCCAACTCCTGTAGGAAAATGTCAAGGTCTTCATCTCGCTGTGTTCAAAGAGCCAAGGTGAAGCTGCTGATCTTCAGGTCATTTATAAATATGCATATATATATATGTTTTATATATATACATATATGTATGTTAGCACATTTCATTTCTTCTACTCTTCTGTTGTTGGTCTTTGGTGCAGCTACTTCACACCTTCACTTTATGTTCAGAAAAGATGAAAAAGGTTCGTTTGCTTGGTTTTGTCCTGACTCTGTTGCTCGCTGTCTGCAGTTCGGCTTGTGTTGCTTTTATTTTTGTTTCTGAAATAAATTATTTTTCAGAAAAAAGAAACAGCATAAAAGTGAATGGGCCAGATTTTGACAGACTTCACCGGCCGCAGTATACCTCCACAGGCTCAGTTTTTACGCTAATAGGATTACTCTCTAAACTAGTAAACTTACAGTATTCACATAAGATGTCCAGAAAGACATCAGAGTTCCTCAGAGTCCAATTTCCCCACAAAACCAGGAATGTTTGGTTTTCTTCTCATCCACATGTGTCTTTTTTTTTTTTACTACATAGCAAATCTATCTCAAGTGTTTGCCAGAACATCTGATGTTTGTTTTGGAACGTACCGTTAAATTTTAAGTTATTCACACCCCCAGCAGAGTTAGATTTAAATCTCGCTCAACAAAGATGCTGGTGTCAGGGAAGGAGGCGGGGCAGCTCTTCAACCAGGACAGAGCAAAGGGATGAAGGGAGCATTTATTTTGAGATGTTGAAACAAAACTGATTTGTTTTTATTCACATATTAAAATGTTATGCTAAAGTTGAAAACTCTTTTTATTTTGATGGTTTATCCTGTCCGGTTTGGGCTGCTGGAAAACGTTGAGGTTCAGCAGAAACATTTTGGTCAAATTAAAAGCCTCCGTTCAAATCCAAGTCGACCGCGGGGATGGATAATTGTGGCTTTAGCTGTACATATTGTTTTGTAAATAGCAGCAAGCAACACAAAGTTGTTAAGAGTCAGATTTAAAGTGTTGCACCAAACATCACCGTGGCAACCCCCACTCAGAAGATGTACGTTGACCAATCAGCAGCTTCTCCTCCCTCACTGTTTACATGAACTTTGAAAAAACGTAAAAAAAGTCAGCCCAGGAGAAGACTGCAAAAACACAAAGCAAATACAAGGCAGTTTTTTAAATTTTTTAAAATTTTGGTTTAGTTTCTAGTGCAAATATCTTAGTAGAGCTGAGATAAGTTCACTGAAACGTAACTTCTCAGGTGGATATAAGAGCTTGTTTTAAGCCCCTAATTTCTTAATATTGATAAAAGAAAATCCTAGTTCTCATGACAGATTATACTATAAAAAGATATTTTTTCAGATGTTAAAAGTGAAACAATCTGCCGGTGGAACTATCACATTTTAAGAATCGATATTAAGAAATTAGTAGCTCAAAGCAACATCTGTATCTTGTTGAAAAGTTTGTAAGTTAGTTTTTTCTCATTTAAAGATGTTTGCATTAGAAACTCGACCAAAAAATACTTGGCAACACTTTGAGTTTTTTGCAGTGGAAGGAGGGAGAGTGAAGGAGGGAAACTTGTCATCCCAAGTAAGGAAATTTGTGTTTGGTCAACTATTTCATTGTACCAGTGATTATTGGCAATAAATCTTATTCCCTTGAAAGCCTGTTTATTTCCTCTTCAACGTCCCCACACTGGGAAGGGAAATGCATTATGGGCTTCATCCCAAACGCCTCCCTCTGCCCCACACCATCACACTGCCTCCACCGAAACATGTTAGGACCTCCGTGACGCATCGTAACCTCCACAATCAGCCCACAAATGTGTTTTCCAGGTGGATGTGGGGAGGTTTTAGCAGAATTAAACTTGCTTTTAGTGGTGTGCAATTTTGTGCTGAGAAAATGTGTCGCAAGGAGAAAACAAATGGACTGAAAACTCCGTTTTCTTGCTTGTTCTTTTGCCAACTGGAGTGAACGGCGTCTTTCCAACAGGAACGCTCTGAAAGTGTCGGTGCTGATTTGTTGTTGACTCCCTGCTTTCTGTGCAGACCTGCACTGCAGAAACACTACAATAATTTAGTAATTTTGGTCTCTGATTTAGAGCAAGCATCTTAGAATATATGAAGTAAGACAAGACTAACATAACGTTTCAGCAAGCTATAGGAGCTTGTTTTAAGTGAATAATTCCTTCATTTAATAAAACAAATACATATTTTTTTTAAAACTACTTGCTCCATTGGTTGATTATTTCACTTCTAATAAGACGTTTCTCCCATATTATAAGTGAAATAATCTGCCAGTGGATCTACCACTTTTTCCATCAACATTAAGGAATTATTGTCTCAAAACAAGCTTCAATATACTGATGGAAATTTGTTTTTAAGTTAGTTTTGTCTTATTTCGATTGAACTAAGATATTTGCACGAGAAACTAGACCAAAGGTACTTGGTATGATTGAATGTTTTTGCAGTGTAAAGTGTCCAGATCAGTAATCTCCTGGGATTATTTCACCATTGAAGATCTGCTGGTTTGATACGTGTTGCTGCGACGACATCAGCTGCTTTTTAAAGACATTTGAATATTTGTACGGTTCTTTCTTCTCGATGTTTGGACTTCATTCTAAACTAGAAGGTGATTTGTTGAATGTCTATATGTAGATAAAGACAATGAACAAAGTTTAAGAGTTGCACTATTTTATTACCTTTTCTTTTTTATATATATATAAAGCATCATCCAACATGTCTTAGGAAGTGAAGTGAGCAGGGAGGGCCATGTGGATGATGAGCAGCAGGAAGTATTCAGTACATGTTACCTTCTTACAATAAAACAATGTGTCAAACTTCCCTTCAGTTTGGTGATTCAGTTGGAAGATAAAATGTCAGCTGACTTCATTCAGATGTTTTTCATCTCTCCTCTATAAGGAAGGGAAGGTGAGAGTTTTCCAAGAGTAGATCAATAGCTTCTGTCTTTCACCTCAGTGTCCATGTGAGGATCCCGTTCTGTCCTCTCCTGTCTTCAGTCCCTCATCAAGATGCCATGTGAAGGCCCCATTGAGTCGGATCAGGCCGTCAGTCCCCTAGTCAGTGAAGACCCCGTTTTCTCGTCCCCTGTCCTCAGTCGTCCACGAAGGACAAAATGTGAGGATCCTGTTGTGTCTTCCCCTGTCATTTGGCCGTCACCATCAACATACTGCAAAGTTCCAAGTTCATCATTCCCCTTGCATATGTGTCTGGATGAAGAGGAACCAGTACCTTCAACATCTGGAGTTGGATCGGACAGAATTAGAGAAGAGTGAGTTCCAGACAAGTGTGGGTTAGACCTGCCTACAACTTGTCAAGCGATGACTCTGATTAGATTGGGATCTTGAAAAACTGAACTGGATACCATCATTTCTCTGGTTTTTGTTGAAGTCAGTGGCTTTCTAGCAGGTCTGAGGATGCCTTAGGTAGCGTCTTGCACCGGGGCTTTTCTTTATCCCACTGCCAGATTTTTTATTTTAGATGTGAAGGTTTCTGGATGGACAGGAAATGCTGACTTGTTTTGCTCTTAATGAATGACTAAATGCTGGAGGAGGCAAATTTACATTTCTGAGGAACAAAACATCAGTATGGTGTCAGACGCGGCTGCTGCGTAAAAGATAAGATCTAAAAGAATAAGACAATGCTAAGGATTAATACTAAATCTAAAACAGGTTTGCTGGGTAAAAGTCAAACCTCAATGCAATTCAGACAACACTGCTGCAAATTAAACTCTATAATATAAACAATGTTTCTGACGGTTGTGATTTTTAAGATATGAAAAAACACAAATGGAGACACAATCATCTCATCTCTCTGTGGATGGAGACAACGCTTCTCAGGTAGTGAGAAAGTTCAATCTTTCAGGACTAATATGATGTCAGGATGGACAAACTAAAATGTACAGGAATTAAAACAATTCAGTGGAGTATAAATTAAAATCTTTAAGGATAAAAAAGAAAGAGACAGAGATAGATATTTGGTTAAGGCTTGGTCTGGTGACTTGGACCACCATAAGTACATTCTGAGGACCAGCAGGAGCTGCAGAACCTTTCAGGTGAGGCAAAAAGTATCAGTCCCAGACAGAGCAGACTGCTTCTTCCAAGATCCTCTGTGCTTCTGTCTCTGATTTCCTCTCTGCTCTCCCATGCTTCAGGGTGCAGTAGTGATGCTTCCCCACGCTGTGCTCTCTAATGTAGTAAATTGTCCTCCAGGTTCCTGCTTGTAAGATTTTCATTCCACAACACATGATGCTGCTTGCCCCCTGCTGACACTGGGGACCATCAGCCATCAGCTTTACGACATAAACATAGAAAGAAATTCACTATTAGTATGAAGTGTTCCTTCATATAGAGTTCAAATTTACATTAAGTAAGGAGAGTTTTCCTGATAATATTTTGTATTAGAGACGTAATTAAAGCATAGAGCCAATAATCACCGAGATAAGAGAACAGCACTGGACCAATGAGGAGAGAGAAGACACAGAGGAGACGGGAAATCCTGCTGGAAATCTATGAAAAATGTTTGATGGAACAGGACTTTCTCCAGTTAGTAGATTTGTAATATTACCTGTGATAAACAAAGAACAAGATTAGAGATATTAATGTTTATGTATGACATTCATTTGATAGCATGCTCTTTTTAGCATCAGTAAGTGATAGCTGTCCTGAATGTTTTCTAGATTTATGGATGACCTTTCAACCCTGGATTTCATTTATGCTGTGGAGCTTCATGCTTCTGCGTTCAGGCCCTTTATGTGCACAAGTGTGGAGAAGCTGACATCAGAAATGTTAGAGGAAAACTGTTGCGTTGCTTAATTGTATTTACATGTAAATATTAGAAATGAAAATGTTACAGTTGTCAGCAGTGGAAACAGAAACTTTATGTCTCTTGAGGAAGATAGTTAACATTTGCTTTGCATTGTCCCCACATGATGGCAATAATACATGATGGCTAATCACTTAGCATCAGTAAGTGATAGGACAGCTATCACTTACTGATGCTAAAAAGAGCATGTCTATCAAATGAATGGGTTTTACAGCATCCAATCAAATTCTTGATTAATATGTGCTGCTGCTATATTATTTTAAGATCTTATTCAATGTGCCCTTTTTAAGCTTTGAGCCCCCAGCCCTCCAAACGTCTCTGCACGGCCCTGGTTCCATGCTAAAGCTAAAGCATGTTGCAGCTCAGTTCTGTGCTGTTCTTAACCCTTCTGCTGGTCAGTTTTCTTCTGTTTTTAATCAGAACTGTACGACTTCACCCTGAGTAGCAACCTGACTTTAAAAATTGAATTAAACTTTTTCGGGGGGGTTTTCCTGTGTGGTTGAATTTTTGAGTGTCCTTACACATCAAGACTTTTTTGCATCCTGTTAATCCCTGATTAACAGAGATTAACAGTTTAAGACAAAAGTTTAGTTTGTAGAACCAGTCCATGATCAGGCTTTTAGAAGTCAAGCTAAACCTGGAAACACAAGGAAACATCTAAAACCAAGAGGATGCAACTTGAGTACAAACCACAAAGGTGCTAATCTCTTTTCTTTTATGAAATATGCTTTAAACTTTTTCTATGTCTAATCATAAGAAGTTGTAAACATGGAAAAGTTATGATGGAGTTATGATCATCTATATTGATGATATAATTGCAAGTAGAAA